>NC_036842.1:59954315-60065232 GCF_002910315.2 Salvelinus sp. IW2-2015
CTTGTCGGCTCGAGGATTCCAACTAGCAACATTTCAGTTACTGGCTCAACGCTCTAACCAGTAGGCTACCTGCCACCCATTTTACTGAGCTGCTTATTGCGAAGGTACCATTAAGGAAAAGTAGCCTGCAGAACACATTAAGTAGGATGAGACTCAATGGACTATTTGACATTTACTGCAAATGTAACTTCTTTTTCACAATGGCAATTACAGTCTGTATCTAGTGAAAATCCCCTGTGCCACTGTAATAATCCCTTTGTAATGCCAGCACAGCTTCAGCAACTCCATTCTCATCTCGGCTAAAAGCTCTATATTCTGGTCACCGGGAAGAAGTCAAAGAAATACTCTTCTGCTACAAACAAAATACAGCAAGAGTGGTTCTGCCCTAGACGTGGCACATCTTCACAAATAGACATATTGAGCATGCATCACTTCTCCTTGTACATTTGTACATTAGTAAAGGTAAAGAGTTCAGGGCAGGGCAGGTATCAGTAAAGGTCAACAAACACATCATCATGAGGCAGGTGAATGCAGGGTCACCGTCCACAGCCACTGTGTCAAAACACCACCTGTTCTCTAAAAACACTGGACGGTGACCAAAAATACATAATTGAGTCGATTATGAATGTACAGTATAGCTTGATATAACAAACACACAAATACATTTAGTACATGGAATCATTTGTTATCTATAAAACATACAAAGGTGCTTACCCTGTAGTAGTCTGTGCTGTAGATGTCCCTGGACATTCCAAAGTCACCAATCTTCACCAGCAGGCCGTTGCCCACCAGGCAGTTCCGAGTGGCTAAATCACGGTGCACAAAGTGCTGGGAGGCCAGGTACATCATCCCCGCGGCGATCTGAGTGGCAATGTGCAGCATCTGAGATAGGCCCAGCTCCCCATTGGTCTGCAGCGGCTGTCCGTCAACCAGGATCATAGCGTCGGGCCCATGGGCTCTGTGGATTGGGACGGGAGGGAGGGAGGGAAGCAGGCAGGCAGGAAGTCATCAAACAAATAAGGACTTGAGCTCAGACTTAGTGATCTTGTCTCAAGACAGAATCACCATAACTAACTTCATATTGCATTTTGAAATTGATTATTATTATAGCTGTGAATAGTATGTGACAGTAGTATGTTATTCAGTTGTAATGGATTGGACATTAGATGCATTTTACAGTCAACCTTTAATTGAAACAGGAACATTGGCAATGTCATTCATGTACAGGGCCACTGGGTGCAAAACCAACAGGAGCTTCTCCGTATGAATTAATTCAGAGAAACATTAACGGAAATGCTATTAGCCATGACATTTGCATGTGTAAAGCCACCAGCAAGCTGACGTCTGCCTGATCTGCCTCTGCTATTGAGCACCAATGTTCCCTGCCACTGCAGAGGATCCAGAGGTTTAACAATGTCTAACCATAAAGGAGATCAGCCATCTCATTTGCAATCTGAGTCACAGTTTCCCCAGTCTGTGGAGGCTCAGTCAGCAGTCTGCCGTTACAGTGTTTTGTGGTTTTACACTTAACAGGTCATCGCTACTTAATGTACAGTGTAGCAAATAGGAAGTCGCTGTTGCTGGCACTGGGTGACAGGTCTAGTGGAAAACATAAACATTGTATTTTCCCTCCTGTTTCTTGTACGCTACAACATTTCTCTGAGGGGGAGCAATCTATGAATTACAGCCTGATGCTTGCGGTAAGACCTCAGGGTTGTTTACTTGTATGTAGAAATKAGGAAATGGACAATAACTTATTTTATCTCTGGAAATGATCATATCTATTACATTTCTGGCCAAAGGGTTTATTGTATGACCACCTCTAATACTGCTGATCATTATGCAGGTTAGTGTACTGTGGATCAGTACATCACTACTGGGGTGCAGTCAACCTGCCATTCATTGTTTAGTCTATAGACAGTTTGATATTGGTAAACAGTGGGAGATGCCCCACACCTCTATTAAGCTGAGTAAACTTCCACAACCCCAAAAACATATATATATGAAGTCTGTTTCTCAGCTTGTGTTACTCATGGGCTACACCAAAGACAAATGTTTTGAAGTTAGTAAGAGTTTAGCACGTCTTGCTTATCTCACACATTTCTCTGCTTTATTCAGCTGAGTAAACTTAGCAAATCCAACCACACACATGATAAAAAATTATGTTTCTCCGTTGACAGCTTGTAATCCTTGGCTACAGCACCCAAAGACAGAATTTAGTAAGAGTTGAGCACATCTTGCTTATCCCACCCATCTCTACTTTATTCAGTTGAGTAAACTTTCCAAATTCTACCAACACACATTAGAAAAGTATTCCTCAGTTGTCAGCTTGTAATACTCATGGGCTACATCACCCAAAGACTCATTTACAGAACTTAGTTGAGAGCTGAGCACGTCTTGTGCATTCAGTTGACACAGTTTACCTGAGAAACTTGTTGAGGTCCCCGTGCTTCATGTACTCAAAGACCATGATGAGGGGGTCTCCATCAACACACACACCATAGAACTTGACAATGTGCTCATGCTGCAGGTTGGTCAATAGTTCCGCCTCCCTCTGGAAATCTTTTCTCGCTGCAAGGGTGGGGTCCTTCAGCGTCTGAGAAAATACAAGGGTGGGGTCCTTCAGCGTCTGAGAAAATACAAGGGTGTTTAACTGCTTAGCAAAGTATGATACTGTTGGACATAGGTTTTTCTCAAAGAAACAGAGCATTAAAGTTTTTTGGCTTCCTTACAATGAACCCTGGATAAACACTGACACCCACACACACAATAACATCTGGCTGGAGCAAACACAACAGAGACAGGGTAATAAATGGAGCAGAGAGCGGTAAAGCACTTTAATCTTTCCATTTGAGGAGCAGAACATGAACGAAACATTTCTTGACATGTTGTCACAATGACCCGGCAAACTGTACAGCTTTACAGAAGCAGATCATTTTGTAATTGACTTCATTAGGCGTCCCATACACAATCTGACATTTCATTATATAGCCGTGATAAGAGGCTCCGTGCCTCACCAGATGTAGACGCTGTTGTTGTCTACCGTATTGGCTAAGAGTTATGGTATCATTATTGAAGAGCTTATCGGCTGGAAATAAACCTCCTCCCTAAAATCCCACCTATGAAATAGCTTGGCCTTTACGCTCAATCTCTTGTCTCTCACTGATCCTCCAAATGTAAAAGGTAGGATTTACTCCTTACTGAGTCTGGGATGACTGCCAAGCCGTCATTGCTGGTTGCTTCTCCATTAAAAAATGAAACATTTTGCAGCTGTACTGTAAACTAAAGTTTGGAAACAAAATGCAATGGTCATGATACAATCCTCTAATTATGTAAACCAAAATTATCATTCATAGAATGATAATTCATAGAATTCATAACACTATCCAACAGATATTTGATATTCAACAATGATAATCACAAGGTTTTTCTAATGCTGTATTAATTTTAATTCTCTTGGATGACTTTATATGACGATGCAAAGGGGAATTTGAATGTATGGCAGTGCCCGTGGACAGATGGCAAGGCATCCATCCCTATTCTCCCGGATGCTTTATGACCCCTATGCTGCTAGAGGAGTGGTGTGTTCCTAGTCCACCTGGATCTACAGGACAGACTAGAGAGACAGACAGCTAGCTAGCACAGACACACAGAGTAAACAATTTTTACGGAGGCTCCCAGACTTGTTGACCTACACATATTTCAAAAATATCCTGACATTCCATTAAAACCTATATCTAAATATACAGTGCATTCGGAAAGTATTCAGACCCCTTGACTTTGTCCACATTTTGTTACATTACATCCTTATTCTAAAATTGATTAAATCGTTTTTCCCCCTTCATCAATCTACACACAATACTCCATAATGACAAAGCAAAAACAGGTTTTTATACATTTTTGCAAATGTATAAAAAATGTCAAACTGAAATATCACATTTACGTAAGTATTCAGACCCTTTACTCAGTACTTTGTTGAAGCACCTTTGGCAGTGATTACAACCTTGTGTCTTCATGGTTATGACACTACAAGCTTGGCACACCTGTATTTGGGGAGTTTCTCCCACTCTTCTCTGCAGATCCTCTCAAGCTCTGTCAGGTTGGATGGGGAGCGTTGCTGCACAGCTATTTTCAGGTCTCTCCAGAGATGTTTGATCGGGTTCAAGTCCGGGCTCTGTCTGGGCCACTCAAGGACATTCAGAGACTTGTCCTGAAGCCACTCCTGTGTTGTCTTGGCTTTGTGCTTAGGGTCGTTGTCATGTTGGAAGGTGAACCTTCACCCCAGTCTGAGGTCCTGAGCGCTCTGGATCAGGTTTTCATCAAGGATCTCTCTGTACTTTGCTCCGTTCATCTTTACCTCGATCCTGACTAGTCTCCCAGTCCCTGTCTCTGAAAAACATCTCCACAGCATGATGCTGCCACCACCATGCTTACCATTAGGGATGGTGCCAGGTTTCAGGCCTGGCATTCAGGCCAAAGAGTTCAATCTTGGTTTCATCAGACGAGAGAATCTTGTTTCTTGAGTTTTTAGTCTTGAGTCTTTTGCCTTTTGGCAAACTCCAAGTGGGCTGTCATGTGCCTTTTACTGAGGTGTGGCTTCCATCTAGCCACTACCATAAAGGCCTGATTGGTAGAGTGCTGCAGAGATGGTTGTCCTTCTGGAAGGTTCTCCCCTCTCCACATAGAAACTCTGGAGCTCTGTCAGAGTGACCATCGGGTTCTTGGTCACCTCCCTGACCAAGGCCCTTCTCCCCTGATTGTTCAGTTTGGATGGCTCTAGGAAGAGTCTTGGTAGTTCCTTACTTCTTTCATTTAAGAATGATGGAGGCCACTGTGTTCTTGTGGACATTCAAAGCTGCATAAATGTTTTGGTACCCTTCCCAAGATCTGTGCCTCGATACAATCTTGTCTCGTCGCTCTACGGACAATTCCTTCKACCTCACGGCTTGGTTTTTGCTCTGACATTCACTGTCAACTGTGGGACCTTATATAGACAGGTGTRCCTTTTCAAATCATGCTCAATCAATTGAATTTACCACAGGTGGACTCCAATCAAGTTGTAGAAACATCTCAAGGATGATCAATGGAAACAGGATGCACCTGAGCTCAATTTCGAGTCTCATAGCAAAGGGTCTGAATAATTATGTAAATAAGATATTTCTGTCTTGTATTTGTCATTATGGGGTATTGTGTGTAGATTAATGAGAAGAAAATATCGATTTTAACCATTTTAGAATAAGGCTTTAATGTCACAAAATGTGGAAAAGTATACACTCCTGTATATTTGTCCRTAATCTATTTCAATAGGATCCACTCTGGTGACTGGGGATGTGAAGAAAGGAAGGAAGGAGGAAAAAAGRAAGAAAAAGCTAGCTCAGTGTTGCCACCATTACTCTTGATCAAAGCATCTGAAGAGTAGAACATTTTGGGAGATGATTTAACATCCCTCACAGACAGCCTTATTGCTTCAGCTGCAGCCTTGGCGCCTTTGTAAGGTCGGCCTCTTTCTCCTGCCTATGCACTGCGGCTCCCTCCCTCCTGCTCCACACTATCATGGCTAACATCATTCCATGGATGAGCGCCTTGATGAAGAGTGATGGTGACAAGAGAGGAACAGTGATAAATGTGCCCCTTGTCACCAACCGGGATCACCATTATACTGTGACCCCCCTCCTTCAGCATCTAGGTACCTTTTATGACCTTTGAACTTTAATATCCTCAACCCCTGTCAGTTGAAATTCGCATTTTAACACAGAGGTTACAGTCAAAATCTTTACGTGAAATTGAATAAATCAAGCGCAAGAATTACTGACAGTCACTTCTCATTCAAGATTGTGACAGTACAAACCCACTGCGTTTAAGGATGGATTTGACACAAATGTCATGTGACCAGCTACCAATATCATGTGATAATTTAAACAGGATTTTTTGGGGGGGGAGAATAATGTATGACTCAATTTCATTGTGCACTAACTCAAAATGGATGTCCCTGCAACAGGTCCTGTGTTAGGTGTCTCAGCATCAACTAGAGCTGATGTAACACAATCCCAATAGACCTGATTAACCTCGAAGCTGTGAACATCTATACCTTCGTAATAATGGGTTGTAAATTCATGAACAATCATAATAGGTACACAGGCTGTTTGCTGGCTACCACTAGTGTTCTAAAGTACCTAAGTAAAAATACTTGAAAGTACTACTTCCATGCTTTTTTGGGGTATCTGTATTTTACTTTACTTTTGATATTTATGACAACTTTTACTTTTACTTCATTACATTCCTATAGAAAATTATGTACTTTTTACTCCATACATTTTCCCTGACACCCAAAAGTACTTGTTACATTTTGAATGCTTAGCAGGACAGGAAAATTGTATAATTCACACACGTATCAAGAGAACATCCCTGGTCATCCCTACTGCCTCTGATGCAGCGGACTCACTAAACACATGCTTCATTTGTAAATTATGTCTGAGTGTTGGAGCGTGCCCCTGCCTATTCGTAAATAAAAAAAACAAGAAAATAGTACCGTCTATTTTCTTAATAAGGAATTTGAAATGATTTATACTTTAACTTTTAATTCTTACATATATTTTAGCAATTACATTTACTTTTGATACTTATGAATATTTAAAACCAAATACTTTTAGACATTTTACTCAAGTATGATTTTACTGGGTGACTTTCACTTGGGTCATTTTCTAATAAGGTATCTTTACTTTTACTCAAGTATGACAATTGGGTACTTTTTCCACCAGTGGCTACCACCTTAATCAAGCCCCAACCGCAATCCAGGAGTACTCCTCTAAAGTTGCATAGATATTGATCGCTTTATCTAGCATTAGTAGTGTGTTACAAGGTACACACATTATGCCCCTGGTTGAATGACAGATGTAGGGTTTTGGTCTTAGTGCTGCAACCAATCCCACTGAGACCCATTTAGGATCAGGAAGTCTATGAACACCCTTAAGCATCACTAACAATYAGCTATATTATAACATGCCTCCTAAGACAGCCAGACATATGTTGCTTTTTTAAAGACAAGGGATCACTGAATAAGTCAGGGGCAATACTTATAAAAGACTGATATGGTATTTATTAATTGAATCAATATGCTCAAGGATGGATTGGACAATACAGTCCTTATTGCATAATCTTGATGTGTAATTAGATATAAATGTCTGTCAGCAACAAAACTGGGGTCTGTTCACAAGGTCTTTTCTTGTTGTTGCTAGAAATGCAGGGCTAATGCAGTAGACAGCATGGTCAAAGCCAAATCTACTTCCTTCGGCTGGTTACATTTCAGGGGAAGGACAAAATTACTGGGGGGTTTCAGAGAAAATGAAAACTTCTCAGGAGTGAGCTGCTGTGCTCAAACTGCATGCACCAGGCATCCAGTCAGCTTCCCCATCTAAAAACCAATTTAGGGCTGCTTATTGTTTAGATAACTGCAGGCCTTAACACACTGAAGGTTGTGTGTTGTGTGTGTGTGTGTGTGTGTGTGTGTGTGTGTGTGTGTGTGTGTGTGTGGTGTGTGTGTGTGTGTGTGTGTGTGTGTGTGTGTGTGTGTGTGTGTGTGTGTGTGTGTGTGTGTGTGTGTGTGTGTGTGTGTGTGTGTGAGAGAGAGAGAGAGAGAGAGAGAGAGAAAAGAGGCAAACACAGATGGTTAATGCCCACCAACTGTAAATATTGCTCATAGTTGTTTGTTCCAACTGACAGTTTGTTATCCAATTAATGCTATTTAGCCTTTTATTTCATGATCAGCACCATTGAGATCAAGAATTGCAACAGTGAAGATATAACACACTTCTTAGGCTTGGGCATTATATGATTTTCAATACCGTAAAAAAAATGGTGGTTGGGTGCTTAAGTCAAGTATAATTATAAACTGGTAGGTTCGAGCCCTGAATGCTGATTGGCTGACAGCCGTGGAATATCACACCGTATACCACGGGTATGACAAAACATGTATTGTTACTGCTCTAATTACGTTGGTAACCAATTTATAATAGCAATAAGGCACCTCGGTGGTTTGTGGTATATGGCCAATATACCACAGCTAAGGGCTGTGTCCAGGCACTCCGCGATGCGTCGTGCATAAGAACAGCCCTTAGCCGTGGTATTTTAGCCATATACCCCCCCCCCCCTCAGGCCTTACTGCTTAAATATAATAAATAATTAATACCCAGCTCAGGGCTCCAGCTATGCATTTGGTTTGCTAACTTGCTAAGTGGCTAAATATCATGAGCAAGTTTCTTGGTTACAGCAGAGACATACAATCCCCTCCTGGATGGATATCCCGGTTGCCAACAAAAGTATTATTATTATTATTTTAGTTTTTTATAGCGCCACTTGTGTGCACTTCCGGTAATACCATAAACYCCGGTATGATACAGAAATGGTCTGACGATATGAAAATCTGGATACCACCCAGCCCTAACACACAAAGTGACACAATACATCTTGACCCAAAAGTTGTGATATTCAAGTCAACCATAATGACCTGTACAGCATGTAATACATGCTTCAAATTATGCCAAGTTAACCTGCTAGTGAGATATTTAGCCCTGAATGTGATTTCCAGAGAAAACTTTCTCACCCATTAGTCAGCTATTGTCACTAGGGTTGAATGGCGGAAACCCGGTTACTGAGATTTACCGCCCAAAACCACTCCCTTTTCCCGGAATAAATAACTGAGAGAAACCAGTATGTTATAATATACTATTTATGTGAACAGCATGGCATGAAATGGAACTTAAATGATATGCAATGCTTAAATCTGTCTTCTCTACGGCCTATGCATGATGAATCATCAACACTCAGGGTGGGGACAGACAGCCCATCTCAGTATGAAGTGCAGTTCACAATGAMTGTAGACCTATCATCTCATCATGGTAACTTTTTTTCTTGTGACAGGACGGCCTACATTTGCTGCAGCATATCCTATGCTACARTAATGTAAAGAMTGAATGTGTGTCTAATTCACCCATCTCCATCTGGCTTCACGGGGTCACCTTCTTTTTTTTATTGTACATTTTTTGCAGCTCCAGAGTTTTAAAAACAGCTTATCACTCGAATATTGTTGCTTTAAATCAGTGCATGCGCGAGCACTCTCTCTCAGTCTCTCTCTCTCTCTCTCCCCATCAATTCCATTCAAAAGACATCCAAAATAGATAACCCCATTCTAGATTTATATACAGTGCATTCGGAAAGTATTGAGRCCCMTTGACTTTTCCACATTTTGTTACGTTACAACCTTATTCTAAAATGGATCAAATACATTTTTTCCCTCAACAATCTACACACAATACTCAATAATGACAAACAAAAACATTTGTTTTGTAATTTTTACAAAAACTGAAATATGACATTTACGTAAGTATTCAGACCATTTACTCAGTACTTTGTTGAAGCACCTTTGGCAGCGATTACAGCCTCAAGTCTTATAGGGTATGACGCTACAAGCTTGGCACACCTGYATTTGAGGAGTTTCTCCCATTCTTCTCTGCAAATTATCCCAAGCTCTGTCAGGTTGGATGRRGAGCGTCGGTGCACAGCTAGTTTTCTGGTCTCTCCAGAGATGYTATATCGGRTTCAAGTCAAGGACAACTCAAGGACATTCAGAGACTTTTCCCGAACCCACTACTGCGTTGTCTTGGCTGTGTGCTTAGGGTGAACCTTTGCCCCAGTCTGAGGTCCTGAGCTCTCTTGAGCAGGTTTTAATCAAGGATCTCTCTGTACCTTGCTCCGTTCATCTTTCCCTCGATTCTGACTAGAATCCCAGTAAATGCCGCTGAAAAACATCCCCACAACATGATGCAGCCACCACCATGCTTCACCGTAGTGATGAGCCCAGGCTTCCTCCAGACGTGACGCTTGGCATTCAGGCCAAAGAGTTCAATCTTGGTTTCATCAGACCAAAGAATCTGGTTTCTCATGGTCTGAGAGTCCTTTAGGTGCCTTTTGGCAAACTCCAAGCGGGCTGTCATGTGCCTTTTACTGAGGAGTGGCTTCCGTCTGGCCAAACTACCATAAAGGCCTGCTTGGTGGAGTGCTGCAGAGATGGTTGTCCTTCTGGAAGGTTCTCCCATCTCCACAGAGGGACTCTGGAGCTCAGGTGTGTGCCTTTCCAAAGCATGTCCTGTCAATTGAATTTACCACAGGTGGACTCCAATCAAGTTGCAGAAACATCTCAAGCATGATCAATGGAAACAGGATGGACCTGAGCTCAATTTTGAGGCTCATAGCAAAGGGTCTGAATACTTATGTAAATAAGGTATTTCTGTTTTTATACATTTGTATACATTTCTATAAACCTGTTTTCACTTTGTCATTATGGGGTATTGTGTGTAGATTGATGAGGAAAAACATTTATTTAAAACCTTTTGAGCTTTTTCCTAGTTGTCCGTTTGAGTTTTACTCTGTCAGAACCTAACAGTAACAAAATGTGGAAAAAGGGAAGGRGTCTGAATACTTTCCGAATGCACTGTAAAGCCCTATATATAGATKTCCTAGCCTACCTCTTTCAGGTAATAGATTATATGCAGTATTAGCCTTATATTTAGCTAATTAATGATGGGTTATGCATAATAAGCTTATAACTTATAGCACCGGTCTCTTGCGCAATACGTACTCACATGTGCTCTGCTAGCCTCTCTCCTTAAAAAAAWCGCTCCTTAGCTCTTGGAGTCCCATGCAGGAAAAGCTAGACTAGAATAGCTTGCTGGACATGATCTTTTTAGCATTTCTTATACTAATAGACTATTYGAAGAGGGATGCAAGCTCTTGGTTGCTGAATGTTAAATACAGCAGCCAATATAACTCACGGGTAGTTTGAAAAGGATTTGAAAGGATTGGTCATGGCTCACATCAAAACCATTATCCCAGAAAAACCCACTCCAATTTTTAWACCGCCCCAACAGGTCCACAGATGATGCAATCTCTATTGCACTCTACACTCTACATTGCCCTTTCCCACCTGGACAAAAATAACACCTATGTGAGAATGCTATTCATTGACTACAGCTCAGCGTTCAACACCATAGTGCCCTCAAAGCTCATCACTAAGCTAAGGACCCTGGGACCAAACACATCCCTCTGAACAGCTAATCAAAGGGCTACTCAGACCCCTCTTTTACGCTGCTACTCTCTGTTTATTATCTATGCATAATCACTTTAATAACTCTACCTACATGTACATACTACCTCAATTACCTCGACTAACCGGTGACCCCGCACATTGAATCTGTACCGGTACTCCCTATATATAGCCTCGCTATTGTTATTTTACTGCTGCTGTTTAATTATTTGTTCATTTTATTTTCAATTTTTTAAGCATCTATTTTTTACTTAACACTTATTTTTMTTAAAACTTCTTAAAGCATTGTTGGTTAAGGGCTTGTAAGTAAGGATTTCACTGTAAGGTCTAGTTGTACTCGGCGCATGTGACAAATAAAATTTKATTTKATTTGAAAGATGAGTGAATACACAATGGCGGTAGGCTATAGCAGTTATTTATTCAGACCCATAACCATTCAATCTTTGTGAAGAGAAGTGAAAGCCTTCTGCATCTAATTCTAGTCCTATATTATTCAATAATGTCATTAGAATGATGAAGATATGGACAACAAAACGTATTTATTTTAGGCTAGCCGTTGAAAGCAAGGAAGGAACGAAGCAACAATTGTGAGAGAAAGAGGTAGGCAGGTAAATAACATTAGGGGAAATATTATGAAAGGTATTTATGGGTCAGCCTACTAATTATACAAATAGGCACTAATTAAAATTAAAATAACATTCTCTAGCCTATCTTATAACTTTGTAGGCCGCATGTACTGCACCAGAATCCCATATGCTCTCTTTATYATGGTTTGAACGATGTGCATAATTCCAGTCTATATAATACAATACAGTACAGTAATACAGTTCACACTCAAAAAGATTTGTCTACTGGAGCTAGTAGGATATAGCTAGCTAGCTACATCTATGGACTTTTWTGTTTTTCTGTCATGCGTAGCCTAAATCATATATGGATTGGATAACGGCACAATCACTTGGACAAAATTTCTCTCATGAAGTGTATTTTATGTATGGCTTTATTAAATGTTTGAATTTTTGATCAAAGCTCTGATCAAATCCAGATATAGGCCCATTTATATGCTTTTGAATGACACTCACGGTTTTGGCGGGAAATACCAGCTTAGCCGGTGATTCATTCTTGGGATGGAACATTTGTAAAATACCTGGAAAATATTCAACCCTAGTTGTCACCYCATAGTGGAGCCTCATACATTCAATCTGATACGAGACGACCAACACGGTACTCATAGTGACCTCAATGATTATTAGTATGATTATCAATCTACTCTATTGCAAAAAAATCCTATTTTTATAGATCCACATCTCCAAATCCTTCTTGTGGAGGCAGCTGGCCATGGCAGGGGGGGTGGCCCCGAGAGCCGTTCAAGGATCAAGATAATACAAGTCAGACGCTGAGTGCTGAGAGGCCCTGACCTCTGTGAGTGGTCTGCTGTAACAGGAGAGGGAAATGGCCCTGTGTAACTGAGAGATCATCTCTTACCTTGACAGCCACCAGCATCTTGTCCTTGGTAGGGCTGAGGTTATAGCACTCTGCCAGAAACACCTTCCCAAAGGCCCCCTCTCCCAGCTCCCGCTTCAGAATGATGTCCCGACGCTTTATGTGCTGTACATCTGTAGATAGAGAGGGAGAGAGAGAGGGAGAGTGAGAGGGAGAAAGAGAGGGAGAGAGCGAGGGAGAGAGTTTAAGTAGCAGATCCAGTATCAACAAACCATCAGTGTTTGACAGAATCAAAATTAAGTGATGGTTCACTGATGGGACTGGTAAGTCTTAAATCCTGCTACACTCTCAGAAAAAAAGGTTACAGTTTCCTTGGGTACAAAAATATCAAAATACACGTAATGTACCTTCAGAGGTACACATATAATCTCACATGGTACTGGTTGATACCTTTTAGGGTACATGTGTGGATAATCTAGTATAATGGGACATTTTTGTTCCCAATATTTTGAATAGAAAGGTTTAATCATCACACACTCTCAAAAAAAGGGGTACGAAGGTTCATTTCTGTTTTCTMGGCCGGAGGCATGGATTAGTGGCTGGCGAGTGGAAGTGTCATACCAGTTTAAGTGGTCTATGGTTATGTTAATTAAAGTTTGAGCATGTCCGCTGCCAGTTCTGAAGTCTTTATAAAGGTTTACATATTGTAAGAGCATGGGACAATAAAAAGCTGTAATTAATATTATAGTGACCTTACCCCAACACTGAGCGACCTTGTCAAGAGCACCTGCCTTCACCGTTGTTAACAGAACTGAGGGGAAACAGTGCCCGACAGGCGGGGGCGAAGGACACTGTCGACCGGTCACCCCCCGCCTTCCGCTAGCACAGCAGGCAGGAGGCTGGGGCGACCCTTTGTGGGTGCTAGCTAGCTAGCATGCTAACTAGCACATGGTGTCGCCACAGACAGATATTTCACCGGATGTATAACTGTGAAGCATCCGGTTGGCGTTTCCACTCACTACCAAATATGGTGATGAGACGGAGCTCAGTGGCCGGCAGTGGGAGAAGATGGAACGAGATGGATTTTGGGAAACATTCTGATAATTTACTCCTTGACTAAACATTTGATCTCAATACAGTTTTCTGTTCCCAAATATACAATCTGTTATGAACAGAGCGGACTAAGTTTTGTMAACTTTACCCKTTGCCAAAGTTTCAAAACGTTGCGTTGTTTAGAAGGTGTGCAAAGGCGAATTGAGTTACTGCACAAGCGCAGTAACTCAATGCTAGAACGCGCCAATAGGATCTCGCTAGCTCCTGCTTGGCTCTGCCTACCTCATTGCTTATTCTGCCCACTCTGGCTCATTTGTTCCCATTTAAAATGACAGGTTGTGGTCTATCTTGGTTTAGTTATAAARTTCTTTGGTGTCACCYCCGCCTCCCACCTGCTGTGTACCAGACTAGCTGGCTAAACTAGCACACTCTTTTAAGGTACAAACTGCAAGGGTACAACTATGTGTATAACTAATGGTCAAATGGACGACTGCCAGTGACAGGYGTTTGTACCCCTTTAAGTAGAATTCTGTACTTTTTTTTCTGAGAGTATATGATGCGTCAGTGGATCTAATTTGATTAACTGGCTAGAGGCATAGAGCCATAAGACCTGCTGTGGAGCTATAGAGTGTTAGAAGAGATGTGAGGGTAAAACACATGATGTTGTTACTAACTTACGGCATACATAAATAAACCACAGTTATAAAATGTCCATTGCCCTGTAATAATCTAACATCTTAAAACCTGCGCACCATAGCAACTGGAGTGAGGAAATGTTCATTCAGTTCCCAACCAATAGGAAAACAATGCTGAAAAGGCTAAATGATCCCTTTCCCTTCCAAATGTAAAAAATGTAATGATCCGAACAATCCAATCAAACCTGGAAAATGTCAGGAACCTGTCTGCAACCAGTACAGTGGTAAAATGGTGGTGAAATCACAGAGTGTACAGACAGTATTAGTCCTTAATCTCAGTGCTTTCCACGTGTTCTGCGTGGCTGAGAGCTGTTGCTGGGGGAGAGTGGCTTCCATATGGCAAGTCACAGCAGCAGCTGGTATTTACTCAATACAGGGGTTCTGGATGAGCTGTTGTCCAACACCAATACCCACTACTGTCCAAGGTCCAGCCAAGCCCAGTACCACAGATACCCCTGGAGGACTAGGGCAGAGCAGAGGAATAGATAAATACTGAGGGATGGGTTGGACAAAGCTCTCATTACTATTGGTTGGCACAAACTAGTCATTGCGCTCACGAATCACCAGTAAAATTGTAGCTACAATATGTAATTAGCACCAACAAGGCAATAAGAAATTATCAACACCATGATAGCACTGCAAATATTTCTGCTTGAACCACAAGGTTCAAAACATCTTAAAAACATGTTTTATAATGGATTGCACTGGACTGTGATAAAAAAAGAAAACATTTTCAAAAAAACTGCAAAAAATATCAGGGTGCAGAAATAAATCATTGTTTTTGTCCCTCTGCAATTGCTTATTTTATCCCCTCCCTTCTCAATTTCACAGAAAGACAGTGATAGGTTTACAATAAGCAGGTGGCTATGGGTATGCTGGAAGGTGTGCCATCCATCCACACAAAGCAATTAAGGAAGTTACAAATAGCTTGGGTTAATTGTCTCATTACCACAGCGGTTGTAGTGCGTTCACCTCCCTGTTTATATGGGCGAGGGCACCCATTCAGGGAGGTTACCCTCACTGGGCCTCATCTGTCTCAGTGTGGACCAGCAGCACAGAGCACACAGCTGGGACAGAGCAGGACACAGTCTTCATCCTAATTAGGCTGCTTTGCTTTGGCAGCACAGATGTTGACTCCACTGCAGTGAAAATGACAGAAGACCAAACTAGAGCTGATTTGGATAGAAATGCTGGCAAATTGTTGCTATTTGATTGGGAATGCAGTAACCGTAGCAATTTACCCTCCCACTCTCTTGCACTGTCTACTGTTGACCATAAAAATGACAAACAATAGTGCAGCATTTCATTCAGTCCAATCACAGCATCACTAGCACTTGACTTCTGAATGATGACTATGCAAATGCTGCTGTTTTCGAGAGTGACTTTTCATCAAAAGTGACTTCTCATTATATTATCTCTGTTTAACATATTAGAGCTCAAACACAATTGTACAGATGAGTAAACAGATGTGCCAAATATTTGACAAATCTTCAATCTATCAGTAAAAGGCCACGTTTGAGCACTTGTTTTTAATTTTTTTTAAATTCCCATTTGAACACGTTTTAATAGCGTCTGCTATAAGATCAAAATATTCCCTGGAGTAAACAGTTCATGTTGCTACCATTTGGCTTGAGAAAAAGTAGGAAAAAACATGTGAGGAAACTGAGGCAACAAAATAAATGAAGCAATCTCTGCATGCTCGCTATGCCGGTCCTCAGATGTACAGTGCCTTCGGAAAGTATTCAGACCTCTTGACTTTTTCAATTTTTTGTTACGTTACGGCCTTATTCTAAAATGTATTACATTTTTTTCTCCTCAAATCTACACACAATACCCCATAATGACAAAGCAAAAGAGGTTATTAAGACATTTCTGCAAATGTATTACAAATAAAAAACTGAAATATCACATTTACATAAGTATTCAGACCCTTTACTCACCACTTTGTTGAAGCACCTTTGGCAGCGATTACAACATCGAGTCTTCTTGGGTATGACGCACACCTGTTTTTGGGGAGTTTCTCCCATTCATCTCTGCAGATCCTCTCAAGCTCTGTCAGGTTGGATGGGGGGCGTTGCTGCACAGCTATTTTCAGGTCTCTCCAGAGATGTTTGATCGGGTTCAAGTCCGGGCTCTGGCYGGGCCACTCAAGGACATTCAGAGACTTGTTCCCTGAAGCCACTACTGCGTTTTGTTGGTTGTGTGCTTAGGGTTGTTGTCCTGTTGGAAGGTGAACCTTCACCCCAGTCTGAGGTCCTGAGCGCTCTGGAGCAGGTTTTCATCAAGGATCTCTCTGTACTTTGCTCCGTTCATCTTTACCTCAATCCTGACAATTCTCTCAGTCTCTGCCGCTGAAAAACATCCACACAGCATGATGCTACCACCACCATGCTTCACCGTAGGGATGATGCCAAGTTTCCTCCAGACATGATGCTTGGCATTCAGGCCAAAGAGTTCAATCTTGGTTTCATCAGACCAGAGAATSTTGTTTAKGTGCCTTTTGAGAGTCTAAGAGTCTTTAGGTGCCTTTTGGCAAACTCCAAGCGGGCTGTCATGTGCCTTTTACTGAAGAGTGGCTTCCGTCTGGCCACTCTACCATAAAGGCCTGATTGGTGGATTGCTGCAGAGATTGTTGTCCTTCTGGAAGTTTCTTCCATCTCTCCAGAGGAACTCTAGAGCTCTGTCAGAGTGACCATCGGGTTCTTGGTCACCTCCCCGACCAAGGCCCTTCTCCCCCAATTGCTCAGTTTGGCCAAGCGAACAGCTCTAGGAAGGGCCTTGGTGGTTCCAAACTTCTTCCATTTAAGAATGGAAGCCACTGGATGCCACTGTGTTCTTGGGGACCTTCAATGCTGCAGAAATGTTTTGGTACCCTTCCCCAGATCTGTGCCTCGACAAAATTCTGTCTCGGAGGTCTAMGGACAATTCCTTCGACCTCATGGCTTAGTTTTTGCTCTGACAGGTGTGTGCCTTTCCAAATCAGGCCCAATCAATTGAATTTACCGCAGGTGGACTCCAATGAAGTTGTAGAAACATCTCAAGGATGATCAATGGAAACAGGATGCACCTGAGCTCAATTTCAAGTCTCATAGAAAAGGGTCTGAATACCTATGTAAATAAGGTATTTCTGTTTATTATTTTTAATACATTTGCTAAAATGTTGTCATTATGAGGTATTGTGTGTAGATTGCTGAGTTCTTTTTGTATTAATCCATTTTAGAATAAAGCTTTAACGTAATTGTTTGGGGAAAAAGTCAAGGGATCTGAATACTTCCTGAAGGCACTGTATAGTCCACTTCCTTCCTGTATCATTCAGTGTTTAAGTTAGTAGAGTAGAGCAGATTTACTTTTTTCCAAAAGCTTCCATATTGCCCTCTCAACCCACCTCCATGTTCTACTTCTAGCAACACCATTACCCCTCGCTCTCCAAATGTTCCCAATGGTTTTCATACAGTTCATATTATATTTGTCATTTTATTTTTCAATGTTGAGGGCAGATGGTGTCCCAAAACAAGTGTTTGAGGGGATCCCGGAAAGCATCGGCATGTCTGTTAGTCTGTAAACACCCCTTCAGCAGGCTCAGACTGTTGCACCTCACAAACACAAACCACTGGTCTACATACAGAGCAGAACACCTTCTCCTCTGGACTCGCTCTTCTCCTCCATGAGATTCATCCACAGGCCTCTCACCTGAATCTGTGTCAACTTATTTTATTAGATTCTATTTCTCTAATGCAGAGGAGCAGAATGAATCTCTATCAGCACATTTCCTCCCCAGGCTCTGGCAGACAATGTAGAGCAATCTCTCTTTCAGAGCTGCACTGTTGTCCAGGAGCTTTGGCTGAGGGGATGTTGAAGAACACTATAGCAAACAGAGGGATGCAGAGCATGAAATAGGAAAACAATCAAAAACACTAGAGAAAAAAAGCATATTGAAGTGCCCTGCCGTTGGCACATCTATGGATTACAGACCTACAGTATCCTACACTAGGAGATGTTCCTGTTGCTTTGTCGTACACTCGATAGGCCAATGCATACATGTGGTACAATACCCTCAAACTTGCTGATCCATTCAAAGGTCAAATTAGTTCGATTTTCCATTGCTCGTACACACAATATCACAGTGAACRCCGCCATACTGTAAAACCCAGCTTACTCACAAAAACATCTATCATATATTATGTGGTATGGGATGTTGGTGTTGACAGAAGGAGAGATCAAGGAGAGACAGACACACAGAGAGGATATCATACTTGGGTGATGCTGGGAAAGTGTGTATTCAGAAAGTCTTGAGGGGAAACAAAAGGCAGGGCAATTCACGCCTGCCGTAGAAACCTGGATGCTGAACAGCACTGTAAGCAAACACGACAATCACATGAATAAAGAATGAGCTTTAAAGCGTGAGCAGTGGTGTGTGAAAAACACGTCTCATTGTGTCTGGAGAGGCTTGTGAGGAAGGAAACAGCAGGCCTCACTTCAGGGCATTACAACCATCCAAGGTTGGTTGGAAGATTGTAGTGTATGTATGAAGAGGGCCGAACATACGGCGCATCTGGAGTCAGTGCCAACCCTCTCAGCAAGGCTCTTCACAAAACAAAACAGGCAACGATGAAGCCAAGCCCAGAGAGAGATCCAGACTGGAAAATCATCATCATGTGGTTATAGTCTTCTTAYGAATAGTTATTCAATATTGAAGAAAAATATTAGAAAATTGACCTGAGGGTTAACGAGACACTGTGGGAAAACACCACAAGTGTTTTTCCTGATCCTCGCCTTTCCAACACCTGTCGGTGTTTTTATGCCCATGTTGTTCTTTAAAGTGCGTCTCATAATTATGTCAGAACAGGGCTGATGGAAAATCTCCTTAAAAGCTCCAATGCATTCAAATGTGTTCTGAATAGTTTCAGGGGTGGCTAATACAGGTAATGCGCACAAACTGACTTGAATTTACTTTGGAGTGAACCAGCAAGGTAACACTCAACACCCACCTCAGCTTGGTGAAATTGGATGACCTCAAGTGCAGATGTTGGGGAGATGAATTTGAGTGAAATTGTGCAAGTCTAAATGTTTTGGGGTTGAAACAGCATCATCAGATGCTATAGAGACTGCACGCAAACTTTATACAGTGTCATCACCGTGACTGTACAAATCACACACATCATCTGCTGATACAAGAGCTATAATTTGACTTAAACATAGAATGGCCAACTCTACCTATCATTTATCAGAACCACTTTAACATGTGACTGGAGAATGGCAAGCACAGATTTCCTCAACAGAAGATGTGCTATGTGAAACACAATAAGAAATATCCTGAAGTCATTTTTAAGTACAAAACATTCTCCTGCTGTTCGTTTGATTCATCAAAGTAGAGCCTGTACGCTCGATATGTGAAGCTTCAGTATTTCATTTAGAGTTTGACAAATTAAAAGTTGAAACTCTCCCGCGAGTCTAGCATGTTATTAAACTGTTATTGAGACACTATCAAGGTCATATTAATTTTCTGACTTGTGTACTGTAGCAGAAGTTGCATCCATGGATGGATACAGTAGCATAGCAGGAGGTGGAGTGCAGAGCAAGGTTACAGTCTGCGGTGCGGTGACCGTTATGCCACTGGGCTGCAATTAGAATGCTTTTAAGGAGTTGAGAGACTCACATTTGCATACATATAGCTACGTTAACTATTCACTTCAAGGAAGAAATTAGAGGCAGAAAGAAATAAGCAATGGATTAAGTAACACATAACCAACAAGCGATGAGATGTTTGACCTGTTGATCACAATACTGTATGTTCAGTAATGTATGAGAAAAGGGCTTCAACCATGAAGGATACTACAGCTGATTACTCTCCTTTTATCCTAACAAATGTCCTACAAAATATGTTTATTTTCTCAAGAGGCTAGTTGTTTACTTCAAGATAACCCCGAACTCCCACATTCATCCTTAAATTGAGCATACACATTGCTGTGTTGTTTTCCGGACGGCGGGGCTCCTTGGGTGATGTTTTGGGCCTAAATCCAACAGATGAAGACAGAGATGGATGAGGGAAGAGGCCACGACATCTGGCTATGGGTGATGGAGCAGGGTTACAGCCAATCTCTGATATTGATTACATCTGGACAAAATTAATCTCTTGCTCATGATCTCTCTGTAGGGGACAGCCATTAGTGAACTGGTGCTGGGGGTATAGAGAAGGGAAGAGAGTGGAGTAGGGGGCAAACAGGCACTAACACATGGTATCAGGTTGTGAATACTGTTATCACCTTGCAACATAAAATGACCTGCCTAAAGAAAAGGAGATGAGAAAATGTCGTGAGTGAGTGAGTCCTCTAGTAACAATATTGTMTTTTACTTCTTGGTGACCTTTGTCATTGCAACCATTCCCTATAGACTGACAATTCTTTGAGGTGATTTGAAATGCTTCTGGCCTGAAGCTCTTCAAGTGATTACTTCTCAAATAAATCAATTTAGACAACACCTCTTCACTAGCCTTATCTGCATTTCATCATGAATATTTTAAAGGAGCTCATTATGAAAAGCTACAAAAATAAAACCATTCTTTAACTTAATCTGGCATAGAACCAGTTTCATTAAAACACCAGGCATAGTACTAAAACAAAGAGGTTGTCTGAAGAGGTAGAAGTCATAGCCAGACCTGTCCTCTGTCTCCTGCCTTTATGTCACTAATAAGGATTAATTTCCCAAAGACTTTTCACCTGCAGGTGATGGGAAGAAAACCCAGCTGACCACAAGGTGTGCTCCTCCTATCAGCCCTCTCTCCCTGCACTTACCTTGGCTGTCCTGCAGCTCGGTAATTAGCTGGTAGCGGAGAGAGGGAACATTCTGACAGGGCACAGGCTCTGACCACAGCGAAACTCATGATGAAAAGACATTTAATCAAATCATTTCCTTGATTAATTAAGGCAATGTCAATCTAACGGCACATTCTGAGCTTGATGGTGCTGTGAACAAATATGAATTATCACGAATCACAATAATTCGCTATTCTAATAGAGGGAGTATGTAGGTACATGTATATTTCCATTGAAACCTACATTATGAGCATCTTGTATTAAATAAGATCCAAGACTGACATATAAATGATCAATGAAAGCCATGTACGTGTACGACACTGGATGTAGCCACTGGATTTACTGTTGCAGTCGGAGTAAATAAAAATATCAGCGGTGATAACCACACGAGGTGACTTCCATGATGGATCTAATTCTTCATCTGCTGCGGCATTAGACTGGCTGAGGGGCATGCTATGATTTATGTTTCTATAAAGACATGTGGAAAACCACCCCTGTGAAATGACTGAGTGCTATCTGTGTTCTCCATGCTCTCTGAGCTCGAGGCAGTCAGAGAAAATAACGACAACGCTCTCGGGGACATGGATTTCTACTAGAACTCAAGTCTTGCTGTAATTAAGTTTAAAAAGCCCTAGAGTGAGCTGGGCAAGGTCTGCTGTTGTCTCTGCTGAGAGAAAAGTTAGCATCCTTTTGGTTACATTTTTTATCTACATCGAGCTAAAGTGAGTCTGTTATCTTCCTATATCGAACAAATCTGTCAGAGTGACCATCGGGTTCTTGGTCACATCCCCAACTAAGGCCCCCCAAAAATCTAAAAACCTGTTTTCCATTTGTAATTATGGGGTATTGTGTGTAGATTGCTGAGAAAAAAATTATATTTAATCATTTTTAGAATAAGGCTGTAACGTAACAAAATGTGGAAAAAGTCAAGGGGACTGAATACTTTCCGAAAGCACCGTACATTTAGAAGATATGATGGCTCTATAAATGTTTGAAGAACATTACCCATTTGCACTAAAGAGGATGATATGTGACGATTGCTTTTCTAAAAATACCAAGGAATAGAGCTCATTAAGATATCAAGCTTTTAAGCTCAAAAAGTAATTTCACAGTGAATTTCACTGCGCTGTGGACGACGGTAGTCAACAGTGTGTATATGCTTATTGCTTTCTACTCCGCTGATCTCTGAGGAAAGAAACCCCCATTGTTCAGTGCCTTTTGAAGGATAGTCAAAGAGGAAAATGTAGATCTCGATTTTCCTCTATTGATTGGTTGAATAAATATCCTTGCCCATAAGGTCAGCTTTATCCAAGCAGTGTTTCTCTGACTGTTTGTCTAGGGTTTTGGGTCTCTCATATTACACTGTAAAATACCATTTACATTAGATATTACATGCAGTACAAATGGCATTTTTACTTCATTTTCATCCCCATCTGATTTGGATCCTGGTGTACTATATAATGAATGTTCAAAGCTCAATATACTAAATCTTAATGATTTTTTGTTGTTGTACAAAAAATACAGTATGCAAGCCATCACATGCAGAGACACACATGCATACATAGAGATGAACAGTCACACAGACACGCATGCATGCACACACATGCACGCGCACACACAGAGACAGACAGACCCTGATGGATTATAACTCAGACACGTTGGCTTAAAAGATTCATGCAATGTATAATGTATAACTCCTGTAATWTATTTTTCAGTACTAAATGTGATTTCCTTCCTCTCATTGTGTCTCCCTTCTGAACCCTGTCAGTCCCCCAAGTCTGAAATATAATTGGAGGTGTGTGTGTGCCCTTACCCCAATTTGTTTTTCACTCGCTGAGCTTGAATTTCACATGTGAAACCATATTACATTTCAAATCAAATCAAATCAAATTTTATTAGTCACATACACATGGTTAGCAGATGTTAATGCGAGTGTAGCGAAATGCTTGTGCTTCTAGTTCCGCCAATGCAGTAATAACACAGTAACTAACCTAACAATTCCACAACTACTACCTTACACACACACACAAGTGTAAAGGGATAAAGAATATGTACATAAAGATATATGAATGAGTGGTGGTACAGAACGGCATGGCAGATGCAGTAGATGGTATAGAGTACGGTATATACGTATGAGATGAGTACTGTAGGGTATGTAAACATAAAGTGGCATAGTTTAAAGTGGCTAGTGGTACATGTATTGCATAAAGATGGCAAGATGCAGTAGATGATATAGAGTACATATATTACATTTAGAGTTCACACATTAACACCACCTTTTCACATGAGGAGAATAACATGTTGTTTTCACCTCTCGTGAATTTTCAGGTTCACATGTAAGAAACTTCACATGTAGATTCAATAAAATGCCTCCTCTTTCCTGCAATTTTCCCTATCTTTTTCTGTCACCCTGACCTCTGCTTTCGCTGCCTTTTTTCCCCAATTGCAAGTTTTGGCACAGTAATTCCAGCAACATAGCACCCTGCATCCCACTGCTGATTTGCCTCTGAAGCTAAGCAGGGTCAGTCCTGGTCTGTGCCTGGATGGAAGACCAGATGGAGCTGGAAATGGGGAAAATGATCATGTGAAGCAAAAAAAATGATGTCAGGGATATATATTTTTTATGAGGGAAAAACTTGAAAGTCACTGGTATCCAAAAACCAGTGTTTTTTTTAAGTGTGTGCGTGCGTGGGTGTGTGTGTGCAAGCATGCGCGTGCCTGCAGGGGCAGGTGTGTGAGCTGTAAACCACTAATTTAGTTAAACATAGCTCCGCTGTCTCTGATGAGAACCGTGACTGCGGGAGAGTGCCAGTTACTCATCTTTACCCAGAGCTTATGAATTCACATCACGTCCTGTAGCATGTCCCCTGTATAACATGACAAATCCTGCTGCTTTACACGCCATTCATGATGTGCTTCTCTCTCCACACAGCCACAAGGCACTACTTGAATTGGTATCAGATGGAACAGCGGATATTGGCTTGGTTTGCCTCTGTGTGCCTCCCATCATTTTTCCACCGGTTTTCTCTTTTTTCTAGCAAGGTTTCACGGAAATGTGAACAATTAGTGTCTCAAGGAGATCCGGACCTTAGCCACATTTAGTATGACCCAATTACAAGTGTGATCATGCCAGGTCAGATATAAACTTAGCCTGCTGCACAGAGTAATGTTACATCTGGAGCCTAACATCAAAGGCAGAGGTGTAATAGTGTGATATATAAAATGCTGTACTATTACATGGCTAATGAGACCTGCTAAATGGCTCGTGCATAACATAGCACTGAAAGCACCTGCAGACAAATGAAGCCCTCAGCTACAAATTCCCTTCAAAAACCCAAGATATTTCAAAACAGTGAAAAGCACAGTTTGTCTTTTTCAGATAGAGACATACAGTAATTCCAATCAGTCTTTATGGGGATACACTCAATAAATGATGTTAAAAAAGCTGGGCGAGAATCAAAGCCTTTAATCAATACTACACAGCATTAGTTCAAATGACAGCTCCTAATTCTTCTTCAAGGGATATCAAAATGTGGAGGACATTACTGGGGGTTCAACTTCAAAAGAATCCAATAGGAGCAACATTGGAGAGCAAACAATAACATTATTTAGAGTTAAATAGAGATACGAGCTGCTTGGATAACACACAACATGGAGAACAATGGCGGATATGGCAGCCGCTATAGTCTGCGTTCAGACACAGGTTTCTGGAACCCATGAGAGGATGATTCATCAGACGCCATCTTTGTGAGGCAGATACATTAAGCTGATTTGACAAATCTAACTCACTTCAGGAAGGGTTCCTACAAAAGAGAGCCGCTGGAAAATGGATACACTGCCAATGCAGAGTAGAGGTAGGAAATAAAGGACATAAACACATCTGTGGAAAAGCAGTAAAATCCAATTTTGAATCATGATTATGATGTGGCTCATATAAAGCGCAGCATAGCGCTACCTGCAGAAGTTAAGACTGCCAACTGAGCAATACCTTTAAATCCCAAAGACTGAAACATTCCCAGATTAGGAAGGATCAAGACAAGATGGGAAATGAAGAAACTTTCACAGGACCTCATGCATAAGGCCGTCTGACATGTATAATTTACGTATGATTTTATCTACACTGAGTGTACAAAACATTAAGAACACCTGCTCTTTCCATGACAAACTGACCAGGTGAATCCAGGTGAAAACTATGATCCCTTATTGATTTCACTTGTTAAATCACTACAACATCAGTGTAGATGAAGGGGAGGAAGCAGGTTAAAGAAGGATTTTTAAGCCTTGAGATAATTGAGACATGGATTGTGTTTGTGTGCCATCAGAGGGTGAATGGGCAAGACAAAATATTTAAGCACCTTTGAACGGGGTAGTAGGTGTCAGGCCGCACTGGTTTAAGTGTGTCAAGAACTGCAACGATGCTGGGTTTTTCACGCTCAACAGTTTCCCGTGTGTATCAAAAAGGGTCCACTACTTAAACGACATCCAGCCAATTGGAGTCAACATGGGCCAGCATCCCTGTGGAATGCTTTCGAAGAGTCCATGCCCTGACGAATTGGGCTGTTCTGAGGGCAAAGGGCAGTGCAACTCTATAAGGAAGGTGTTCCTAAAGTCTGGTATGCTCACTGTATATCCTATGAATACATTATTTAATAAAAAATGGTCACACCTACAATTGACATATGGTGCTGCTTCCCTCTAATATAGAAAAAAACTTGAAGTCTTTCAAGGTAGGCCAAATGAATATTCTGTGTGAATGGATACAGAGGGCACGTTGGACCTTGGGCTAAACCTAGCCCATGTTGGTAGGGACATACACAGCGATGATAAAAACAACTGAAAGTCAACAGAGCTGGTGTGTACTCACAGGTAGCAGGCTGTTTTACAGTTGTGTCCTCATGTCTGAAGTACTGCGGGTTCTCAATGACAGGGATACGGGTCATCCCGATAACCACAGCGTCTGGTCCAGCGTCAAGGGTACAGGGGGTGATGATGCCATGGTTGACATGGTGCAGGGGGCTGGCCGAGTCCTCCTCACCACTGATCACTGCTACTGGTCCTGAGGGGAGAATAGTGACATAGAATTTGTATGTCCTAAAGAAATTTAAATGTCCTAAAACATTTGATCATCGTAAAGCCTATTTCAATGTTTATTTAATTGAAAGGGGAGAGTGAGAGAAAGCGAGAGAGCGCGAGAGAGAGCAGAGAGAGRGGAGAGAGAGAGGCAGAGAATAGGAAGAAGAGAGGAGAGGGAATCAGTCAGACAGACAGACGTCATACAAAGAAATGCCATTACCCAAACATCATGGCTGCAGTTTAATCAAAATAGAATGCTGGAGGATAAATAAATGTGTTGGGCCATTCATAATGTATTAATATGTCTGAAAGCAATAAGCAGGCAGACTCATTTGTCAGTATAAGAATTATCTCTGTACTTCTCAGCTCAGTTGCCCTCGGAATACTTTAAGGAATCTAAACAAGTATTAACTGGCTTAGACTAAGTATGAACCAAACAGTCTTTGATACAATGGCCCTGGGCCACTATTATCCGTAAAATTCTAATCCTCACCCAGCCCTCACATTTCTCAATGTCCCATTCACCTCATACTCACTCTAACTGCTCTGTGCTCCTCCTCTGACAGAGCCGTGAGAAAACGGGAACAGGCAATAAATAGCAGTGTACATTCCAAGTCATTGTTTGGGGAACGGCAGATATTTGACAGTGTGTACTGTACATTGTGTTAGATCGAGGCACAGAACAAGCTCTACTAAATGGATCCAATTCATTAGCAGTTCAGTGTACAGTCACTGCAAGCTGACACGCACAAAATCCTGGCTTGACAAGCGATCGGGGAAGACAGATAGGATTCATGGACCCCTCCATATGAAAGGTCAAGCGTTCAGACATAGGAGGTAGGGTCAACAGGCAATAGACTGACATATCATAGACACACACTGCTTGTTTAAACCCCCTGTCACACAAAGGTCAAATCCATGTGGACACATAGSCTCCAACAAGCATACACTCTTAGAATAAAAGTTATCTAGAACCTAAAAGTGTTATTCRGCTGTCCCCTTAGCAGAACCCTTTGAAGAACCCTTTTCGGTTCCATGTAGGCCCTTTTCCACAGAGGGTTCTACATGAAACCCAAAAGGGTTCTATGTGGAACCAAAACGGTTTCTTCAATGAGAACAGTGTAGCATTATGGCACAAGAGCAATGCAATTACACAGCATCAACAGCAGGGAGAAATCATTTGATTCCTCCACACCTACTAGACTAGAGCCAATCTCCCCACATGCAATCTACAAATGGTTAGTGTTGTGGGTCAAGGGGATGAGAGAAATAAGAAAATGCTCAGCACCTCAAAAGGTAATTTTTTTTATTTACTCTTAAAAAATTTGTTATGCTGTGATAATGTCTTTGTGCGTCAGGGATATAATACAATATGATGCAAGAAGTATACATCTCTCCAGAAATACAATATGATACAGGAAGTAAACATCTCTTCTCCAGAAATACAATACAGGAAGTATACATCTCCTCTCCAGAAATACAATATGATACAGGAAGTATACATCTCCTCCTCCAGAAATCCAATACGATAACAGGAAGTATATATCTCCTCTCCAGAAATCCAATACGATACAGGAAGTATACATCTCCTCTCCAGAAATACAATATGATACAGGAAGTATACATCTCCTCTCCAGAAATGCAATAGAAATACACTGAAATTAGTACGATGATTTAAAGATTTCAATTTTTCTGTGGTATCACCATTTTGCTCATCTCTCAGACAGTCATAAACGTCTGAGCAGAGAGTGAGAAGAGGAACAAACTCTATTACGCAGCATATGCAAAGTTCTGCAGGAAAATGATAATAATGGCAGTAACAATTTTGGTTATCAACATGCACTGCAAGTGTTTTCCATCTCCCTTCACAATGCAATATCCATCACAGTTTGCTTCAATTCAAGACAAGGACATTGGGACAATTTGATGAAGTCAATTTTCACAGTAACTTCCAACATAACTTGCAACTGATCTAATCAGCAACACACAATCGACAGACGGGGTACCATCTATCTCAGATAACTGAAAGTCTTCCACAACAGGCCCTTCTTGACAACACCCCGAGAGGATCCCCATTTAGAATCAGCGGCATTAATAGATGAACCTGCATAGTGCATTAATCAAACAATGCTCAGGGTTTATGACGTTGAGAGAAGAATGTTATGCTGTAACAGTGTAAATCAGCTCAGTGGTGGCCTGTGGAGTGGGGTGTATCTTTCTCTCTCTGAGTTGTCAACTGAAGCAAAGCCCCTCTGTGCAGCTCAAACAAATGTGATTACTGTGGGAGCCTCCCATGGCGTCAGCGATGCCAAGTCTGTGGTAACACAGAGGCAACTCAGCTGAACTGCCACCGGATTGGCTCCTTATTTCTTGTGTTCAAATAGTCACTCAGGAAAAGGAAGGAAGGAAACAGAGCAACAAAAAGACCATCTATTGGATGCCCAAGTTGAACCCTCTTATTTGCTTTTCGACTCATTAAACTGTCACACAATCAAACAAAGAATTGTCAGATTAATAAATAAACAAACATGTTTCTAGTGTAAACACCCTAACTTATATGCACTATTGCTATAGAGATAATGACTCATTATAAATTGAAGCAAGGAAGCGTGGAGTGTGATATTCATACACTTACCATATAGCACTCTTCACTAACACAACACTGTCACTGACATGACACTGGTGGCACTGCAGTGATGTACCTACAGTACGGTATGCAAGGTTGCTTGCTCTTGAGTGCCTTTGCTCATGTCTCTTGCTTACCTTCCAAGGCCTGTTGGGTGTATGCTGTCGGGTTTGATGTCTTTATAATTATCCACATGACTAACTAAGACCAGCAGGGCACTGACAGGATAACAAGCCCGCATAACTCTGCCTAACAAAGGCTCTGTCAATCAGGGTGAACCAACAGTGGAGCACAAATCAATGCTGGGGTATCAATGTGGTGGGCCTCTAGTGAGTCTCTGTGATACAGGAACATAATACTGTCTAAGATGYTGTGTGACAGACAGTATGCTGAGCCAATCAGGGGCCAACACATGGAGGGTTCAGGACGGTAGGAAGCATAATCACAGTAATCAGAAGGCTGATGTGTGGTTTCCATCAGACCATTATTGGCATCTAAAGCACTTTAACGATTAATGGGCAACATTCTGTTGCACCAACACTGAGGTAAAATGTCACCGCTCATTGTGTGAATACCTTTTAGAACATGAAAATTCCTGAAATTACCAGACAATCATTATTATGAACGTATTCTTATAGCGTACGGTAGCACATCACTTCTGGACAGTGGTAAGCTGTGATGAACCACGGTCAAAATATACAGTATATGCACATTTCAATACATTATCAAAACATAATTAATTTTCAAGATCTCTAATGGAGAATTCATACCAAATGATCTTCAGGAAAGTATTCAAAAAATACATTTTATAAACTCAGCAAAATGGCAGCAAAACTCAGGATGGCAACAACAACTGCCTGAGTTACACCAGGAATGCACAATCCCTCCATCAGTGGTCAAACTGTCCGCAATAGGCTGAGAGAAGCTGCACTGAGGGCTTGTAGGCCTGTTGTAAGGCAGGTCCTCACCAGACATCTCCGGCAACAACACMATGGGCACAAACCCACCGTCGCTGGACCAGACTGGACTGGCAAAAAGTGCTCTTCACTGACGAGTCGCAGTTTTGTCTCACCAGGGGTGATGGTCGGATTCGCGTTTATCGTCGAAGGAATGAGCGTTACACTGAGGCCTGTACTCTGGAGCGGGATCGATTTGGAGGTGGAGGGTCCATCATGGTCTGGGGCGGTGTGTCACAGCATCATCGGACTGAGCTTGTTGTCATTGCAGGCAATCTCAACGCTGTGCGTTACAGGGATGGCATCCTCCTCCCTCATGTGGTACCCTTTCTGCAGGCTCATCCTGACATGACTCTCCAGCATGACAATGCCACCAGCGATACTGCTCATACTGCTCATTCTGTGATTTCCTGCAAGACAGGAATGTCAGTGTTCTGTCATGGCTAGCGAAGAGCCCGGATCTCAATCCCATTGAGCACATCTGGGACCTGTTGGATCGGAAGGTGAGGGCTAGGGCCATTCCCCCCAGAAATGTCCGGGAACTTCCAGGTGCCTTGGTGGAAGAGTGGGGTAACACCTCACAGCAAGAACTGGAAAATCTGGTGCAGTCCATGAGGAGGAGATGCACTGCAGTACTTAATGCAGCTGGTGGCCACACCAGATACTGACTGTGACTTTTGATTTTTACCCCACTTTGTTCAGGGACACATTATTTCATTTCTGTTAGTCAGTTAAAACTTGTTATGGCTGCAGGGGGCGTATTGAAAAACTGGAAAATATGTGCAAATTTTCAAACGGCCTCTTAATCAATTTTTGCTCTTACAATATGCATATTATTATTACTATTGGATAGAAAACAGTCTCTAGTTTCTAAAACCGTTTTAATTATTTCTCTAAGTGGAACAGAACTATTTTTACAGCCCATTTCYTATCCGGAAGTGAGATTTCCAAAATCGATGTCGCTCTTCAAGCCCTTGTCTATAAAAGGGCATGTCACTTAGGACTGTAGAAACACGTCATACGCCTTCCTCTGGGTGTCATGCGGAAGTGAGAGCAGAAATGACTTGATTATCTCGTCCTGGGATTGAACACAACCTCTTGGAGTGAGGTGTGCGCACTTAATTTTTTTTTCTGGGCGCGAAGTAGGACCTGGACTCGGCTCCTGGAAAACACTCTGTAAAGGTGAATATGATCTCTGGCTTCGATTTTATTTGATACATGTCACAATATCATCCTAAAGTATGTTATTTCAATATAGTTTAATTATATTATTGAAATGTATTCTGGACTTTAGACGTGATGCGACGCAAGAATTTTTTCAAGATGGAGAGGTTAGCGTCGCACTGCCAGTGTGCTTGCTAATTCAAGAGGGAAATTGTTCGTTCTGGATCGAAATAAAGACATTTCTGAACAAAGGACCCCTTGGAGAACATTCTGATGGAAGATCAACAAAGATAAGGACCCAATTTGGGATGCTTTTTCATATATCTGTCGAACTGTGCAATGCTACCGTTTGCCTTGAGTCAATGCTGTTGTGATGTTAGCTATTGTAGTAAGCTAATATGACGATATATTGTGTTTTCGCTGTAAAACACTTCAAAAATCGGAAATATTGGCTCTATTCACAAGATCTTTCTCTTTCATTAGCTATCCACCATATATTTCTCTGAAATGTTTTATGATGTGTAATTAGTAGTTGACGTTGGTGTCTGTATTTTCTCTGGCTACTCCCGTGCGATTTCTGACTGTAGCTATGATGGTAGCAGTAATGTAAAACTGATTTATAGCTAAAATATGCACATTTTTTGAACAAAACATAGATTTATTGTGTAACATGTTATAGGACTGTCATCTGAGGTAGTTTTTTCTAGGTTATTTAGGTTGGTTCTAGGTTAGTTAGGTTGGCTTGTGCATGCTACTTGCATCCTACTTGTGCTGTGAAAAATGTCTGACCTCCTTTTTTATTTGGTGGTGAGCTAACATAAATATATGTGGTGTTTTCTCTGTAAAACATTTAAAATATCGGACACGTTGGCTGGATTGACAAGATGTTTATCTTTCAAATGCTGTATTGGACTTGTTAATGTGTGAAAGTTAAATATAAAAAAAAAATAGATTTTGAATTTCGCGCCCTGCACTTGAGCTGGATGTTGTCATAGGTGTACCGGCGTCGGGCTGCAGCCATTAATGTCTCAGTAGTTGAATCTTATGTTCATAAAAATATTTGCACATGTTAAGTTTGCTGAAAATAAACGCAGTTGACAGTGAGAGTACGTTTCTTTTTTTGCTGAGTTTATWTATMTATATACAGTTGAAGTCGGAAGTTTACATACACTTCGGCTGGAGTCATTAAAACTCATTTTTCAACCACTCCACAAATTTCTTGTTAACAAACTATAGTTTTGGCATGTCGATTAGGACATCTACTTTGTGCATGACACAAGTCATTTTTCCAGCAAATGTTTATAGACAGATTATTTCACTTATAATTCACTGTTTCACAATTTTAGTGGGTCAGAAGTTTACATACACTAAGTTGACGGTGCCTATAAACAGCTTGGAAAATTACAGAAAATTATGTCATGGCATTAGGTAGCTTCTGATAGGTTAATTGACATCATTTGAGTCAATTGTAGGTGTAGCAGTGGATGCATTACAAGGCCTACCTTCAAACTCAGTGCCTCTTTGCTTGACATCATGGGAAAATCAAAAGAAATCAGCCAAGACCTCATAAAAAGATTGTAGACCTCCACAAGTYTGGTTCATCCTTGGGAGCAATTTCCAAACGCCTGAAGGTGCCACGTTCATCTGTACAAACAATAGTACGCAGGTAAAAACACCATGGGACTACACAGCCGTCATAAAAAAGCCAGACTACGGCACATGGGGACAAAGATCGTACTTTTTGGCGAAATGTCCTTTGGTCTGATGAAACAAAAATAGAACTGTTTGGCCATAATGTTTGGAKGAAAAAGGGGGAGGCTTGCAAGCCGAAGAACATCATCCCAACCGTGAAGCTCGGGGGTGGCAGCATCATGTTGTGGGGGTGCTTTGCTGCAGGAGGGACTGGTGCACTTCACAAAATAGATGGCATCATGAGGGAGGAAAATTATGTGGAAACATTGAAGCAACATCTCAAGACATCAGTCAGGAAGTTAAAGCTTGGTCACAAATGGGTCTTCCAAATGAACAATGACCCCAATCATACTTCCAAAGTTGTTGCAAAATGGTTTAAGGACAACAAAGTCAAGGTATTGGAGTGGCCATCACAAAGCCCTGACCTCAATCCTATAGAAAATGTGTGGGCGGAACTGAAAAAGTGTGTGTGAGCAAGGAGTCCTACAAACCTGACTCCGTTACACCAGCTCTGTCAGGAGGAATGGGCCAAAATTCACCCAGCTTATTGTGGGAAGCTGAAATGTTTGACCCAAGTTAAACAATTTAAAGGCAATGCTACCAAATACTAATTGAGTGTATGTACATTTCTGACCCACTATGAATGTGATGAAATAAATAAAAGCTTAAATAAATCATTCTCTCCACTATTATTCTAACATTTCACATTCTTAAAATAAAGTGGTGATCCTAACTGACCTAAGACAGGGAATTTTTACTAGGATTAAATGTCAGGAATTGTGAAAAACTGAGTTTAATTGTATTTGGCTAAGGTGTATGTAAACTTCCGACTTCAACTGTATACATACACATATATATAATGTATATACATACAGTACCAGTCAAAAGTTTGGACACCTACACATTCCAGGTTTTTCATTTTTGTAACTATTTTCTACATTGTAGAATAATAGTGAAGAAATCATAACTATGAAATAACACATATTGAATCATGTATTAACCAAAAAAAGTGTATATTTGAGATTCTCAAAGTAGCCACCCTTTGCCTTGATGACAGCTTTGCACACATTTGGCAGTCTCTCAACCAACTTCATGAGGTAGTCACCTGGAATGCATTTCAATTAACAGATGTGCCTTGTTAAAAGTTCATTTGTGGAATTTCTTTTCTTCTTAATGCATTTGAGCCAATCAGTTGTTTTGTGACAAGGTAGGGGTGGTATACAGAAGATAGCCCTATTTGGTAAAAGACCAAGTCCAAATTATGGCAAGAACAGCTCAATAAGCAAAGAGAAATGACTGTGCATCATTACTTCAAGACATGAAGGTCATTCAATCTGGAACATTTCAAGAACTTTGAACGCTTCTTCAAGTGCAGTTGCAAAAACCATCAAGCGCTTTGATGAAACTGGCTCTCATGAGTTCCGCCACAGTAAAGGAAGACCCAGAGTGACCTCTGCAGCAGAGGATAAGTTCATTAGAGTTCTGCACCTCAGATTAAAGCCCAAATAAATATTTCAGAGTTCAAGTAACAGACATCTCAACATCAACTTTTCAGAGGAGAACATGTGAATCAGGCCTTCATTGTCAAATTGCTGCAAAGAAACCCCTCCAAAAGGACACCAATAAGAAGAAGAGACTTGCTTGTGCCAAGAAACACAAGCAATGGACATTAGACCGGTGGAAATCTGTCCTTTGGTCTGATGAGTCCAAATTAGAGATTTTTTTCCCTTCCGCTGTGTCTTTGTGAGACGCAGAGTAGGTGAACGGATGATCTCCGCATGTGTGGTTCCCACCGTGAAGCATGGAGGAGGTGGTGTGATGGTGCTTTGCTGGTGACACTGTCTGTGATTTATTTAGAATTCAAGGCACACTTACAGAGCATTGCTACCACAGCATTCTGCTGCAATACACCATCCCATCTGGTTTGCTCTTAGTGGGACTATCATTTGTTTTTTCAACAGGACAATGACCCAACTCACCTCCAGCCTGTGTAAGGGCTATTTGACCAAGAAGGAGAGTGATTGGGTGCTGCATCAGATGACCTGGCCTCCACAATCACCCACCCTCAACCCAATTGAGATGGTTTGGGATGAGTTGGACCGCAGAATCAAGGAAAAGCAGCCAAAAAGTGCTCAGCATATGTGGGAACTCCTTCAAGACTGTTGGAAAAGCATTGCAGGTGAAGCTGGTTGAAAGAATGCCAAGAGTGCGCAAAGCTGTCATTTTTTTATTTTTTTATTCACCTTTATTTAACCAGGTAGGCCAGTTGAAAACAAGTGCTCATGTACAACTGCGACCTGGCAGTTGATGTCATCAAGGCAAAGGGTGGATACTTTGAAGATTCTAAAATCTAAATTATATTTTGATTTGTTAAACACTTTTTACTACATGATTCCATGTGTGTTATTTCATAGTTTTGATGTCTTCAACTATTATTCAAAAATGTTGAAGATAGTAAAAATAGAAACCCTTGAATGAGTAGGTGTGTCCAAACTTTTGTCTGGTGCTGTATACACACACACACACACACACATTTTGCCTTTAGGACCAGAGGCTATATAATGAATGCTTTGCTGGCTGACAGAAAGGCCACTTCTGCTAATTAGGTAATTTAATATGATTTTCCCTTTCTTAGGTCGTACCATAACTCCAGCTAGAAGTACCAAAAGAGTCAATGTGCAATGCTAAGAGGAGTCTTACCAAGGTCAAGACTTTAATTCTATATTAATTTCCTGACAACTCCAAGGGCTATAATGAATGTTGTATGACATTGATTCTCAACATCTGGTATGGATCAAATCTCTCAAATCTTTTCAATCTTTTTTGATATGACCAAAACTGCAGATAGCTAGGTATAGTAAAATGCAGCGATGACACCTTCCTCTGCAAACATCAGGGCCTTTTCCAGATTATAACGTCAAAGTAGTTATTCATTACCACATAACATGGTGGCATGTTCTATCACTTTTGTCAATTCTGAAAACCTAATTAACCCTCATACTACGAGGCATGTTTAGTGTTGCTATATCAATATAGACATTTGGGGTCATTTTGACAGCACTCAAAAAGACTTAATTCCACCTGTAGTAATTTGATAAATAGGAAGGAACTTTATTTGAATCTAAGCTTCTCTGGAGACATAACAAGTTAACCATATTACCAGAGGGTGGAGGGGGACATGTATCRGGGATTTTGACCACATATTCAGATAATCTGCAGAGATATAGCTACCCATGTACTTGCCTAAGAATGCACTTTTCTATGTACAAAACCAAAATTAACATATTTTTGTGCATATAAAAATTGGCCAATGCTATGCAAAGTTTGCCAATGGTATGCATACTTGATAGAACTGCAATACAGAACTCAGATACACTCTGAATCTACACAGAGAGCTGTATTGGTGTGAATTCTTTGAAAAGTAGTTATTCTAGGGCAAATCTAAAAAGTCAATTTGATTTAAGGTTTCTCTGAAGACATCATGTTACGTTATACATATCCTCAGGCTCAGAGGATGGAGTGGAACCTGTACCAGTGATTTCTTACCAGATAGACCAATCACCAGGAGAGATGGAGCACCTTATGTATTCGCCTATTGTTATAACTGATTATAATTAGGTACAGTGTCTTCAGAAAGTATTCACACCCCTTGACTTTTTCCACATTTTCTTGTGTTACCGCCTGAATTTAAAATGGATTAAATTGAGATTTTATGTCCCTGGCCTACACACAATACCTCATACTGTCAAAGTGGAATTATGTTTAGACATTTTTACAAATTAATAAAAAAATAAAAAGTATTCAAGTCAATAAGTATTCAACCCTTTTGTTATGACAAGTCTAAATAAGTTCAGGAGTAAAAATGTGCTTAACAAGACACAGTAAGTTGCATAGACTCTGTGTGCAATAAGTGTTTAACATGATTTTGGAATGACTACCTCATCTCTGTGCCCCACACATAAAATTATCTCTAAGGTCCCTCCGTCGAGCAGTGAATTTCAAACACTGATTCAACCACAAAGACCAGGGAGGTTTTCCAGTGCCTTGTAGATGGGTAAAAAAACTAAACAGACATTGAATATCCCTTTGAGCATGGCACTTTGGATGGTGTATCAATACACCCGGTCGCTACAAAATTACAGGTGTCCTTCCTAACTCAGTTGCCGGAGAGGAAGGAAACCGCTCAGGGATTTCACCATGAGGCCAATGGAGACTTTAAAACAGTTACAGAGTTTAAAGGCTTTGATAGGAGAAACTGAAGCTTGATCAACAACATTGTAGTTACTCCACAATACTAACCTAAATGACAGAGTGAAAAGGAAGCTTGTACAGAAAACAAATATTTCAAAACATGAATCATGTTTGCAATAAGGCACTGAAGTAAAACTGCTAAAAGAAATGTGGCAAAGAAATGAATTTCATGTCCTGAATACAAAGTGTTGTATTTGGGGAAAATCCAACAACACATCACTGAGTACCATTCTTCATATTTTCAAGCATGGTGGTGGCTTCATGTTTTGGGTATACTTGGCAAGGACTATGGAGTTAAAAATAAACGGAATAGAGCTAAGCACAGGCAAAACCTGGTTCAGTCTGCTTTCCAACAGACACTAGGAGACAAACTCACCTTTCAGCAGGGCAATAACCTAAAACACAAGGTCAAATAAACACTGAAGTTGCTTACCAAGACAACATTGAATGTTCCTGAGTGGCCTAGTTACAGTTTTGACTTAAATTGGCTTGAAAATCTATGGCAAGACTTGAAAATGGCTGTCTAGCAACAATCAACTGACAGAGCTTGAAGAAATGTAAAATAATAATGTGCAAATATTGTACAATCCGGGTGTACACAGCTCTTAGGGACTTACCCAGAAAGACTCACAGCTGTATTCACTGCCAAAGTTCATTCTATCATGTACTGACTCAGGGGTGTGAATACTTACACTACCGTTCAAAAGTTTGGGGTCACCTAGAACTTTCCTTGTTTGCAATGAAAACATGAGTTGCAAAATGAATAGGAAATATAGTCAAGAYGTTGACAAGATTATAAATAATGATTTTTAATTGAAATAATAATTGTATCCTTCAAACTTTGCTTTTGTCAAAGAATCCTCCATTTGCAGCAATTACAGCCTTGCAGGCCTTTGGAATTCTAGTTGTCAATTTGTTGAGGTAAACTGAAGAGATTTCACCCCATGCTTCCTGAAGCACCTCCCACAAGTTGGATTTGCTCGATGGGCACTTCTTACGGTCAAGCTGCTCCCACAACAGCTCAATAGGGTTGAGATCCGGTGACTGTACTGGCCACTCCATTATAGACAGAATACCAGCTGACTGCTTCTTCCCTAAATAGTTCTTGCATAGTTTGGAGCTGTGCTTTGAGTCATTGTCCTGTTGTAGGAGGAAATTGGCTCCAATTAAGTGCCGTCTGCAGGGTATGGCATGATGTTGCAAAATTGAGTGATAGCCTTCTTTAATCAAGATCCCTTTTGCCCTGTACAAATCTCCCACTTTACCACCACCAAAGCACTCCCAGACCATCACATTGCCTCCGACATGCTTGACAGATGGCGTCAAGCACTCCTCCAGCATCTTTTCATTTTGTCTGTGTCTCACGAATGTTCTTCTTTGTGATCCGAACACCTCAAACTTAGATTTGTCTGTCCATAACACTTTCTTCCAAGCTTCCTCTGTCCAGTGTCTGTGTTCTTTTGCCCATCTTAATCTTCTCTTTTTATTGGCCAGTCTGAGATATGGCTTTTTCTTTGCAACTCTGCCTAGAAGGCCAGCATCCCAGAGTCGCCTCTTCACTGTTGACATTGAGACAAGTTTTTTGTGGGTACTTTTTAATGAAGCTGCCAGTTGAGAACTTGTGAGGCGTCTGTTTCTCAAACTAGACACTATAATGTACTTGTCCTCTTGCTCAGTTGTGCACCGGGGCCTCCCACTCCTCTTTCAATTATTCTGGTTAGAGACAGTTTGCGCTGTTCTGTGAAGGGTGTAGTACACAGCGTTGTACGAGATCTTCAGTTTCTTGGCAATTTCTCACATGGAATAGCCTTCATTTCTCAGAAAAGGAATAGACTGACGAGTTTTAGAAGAAAGGTCTTTGTTTCTGTCCATTTTGAGCCTGTAATCGAACCCACAAATAGTGATGCTCCAGATACTCAACTAGTCTAAAGAAGGCCAGTTTTATTGCTTCTTTAATGAGCACAACAGTTTTCAGCTGTGCTAACATAATTGCAAAAGAGTTTTCTAATGATCAATTACCCTTTTAAAATGATAAACTTGGATTAGCTAACACAACGTGCCATTGTAACCCAGGAGTGATGGTTGTTGCTTATAATGGGCCTCTGTAAATCTATATAGATATTCCATTAAAAAACAGCAATTTCCAGCTACATTTGTCATTTACAACATTAACAATGTCTACACTGTATTTCTGATTGATTTGATGTTATTTTATTGGACCCCAAACTTAAGTGACCCCAAACTTTTGAACGATAGTGTAAGTAAATTAGATATTTCTGTATTTCATTTGAAATACATTTGCAAAAATGTATAAAAACCTGTTTCACTTTGTCTTTATGGCATATTGAGCGATGGTTGCGAAAAATAAATCTCTAATCCATTTTGAATTCAGGCTGTAACACAACAACATGTGGAATAAATCAAGGGGTATGAATACTTTCTGAAGGTACTGTATGATCGTGTGCAAAATCAGAATGACCTTACATATATGCTGAGTTGCAGTCAAAACAGCTTCTAAAAGTCTGTCAGTGGTATGAATACTTGGTAGAACTGTAATACAGAAATCAACTACCCTCTGAATGTACTGCTGTATTGGTCTGTAATTCTACGGGATGTGTTATATAAATACCAGAATTCCTATAATATACTCCAATATTTTTCACATGTTTAGAGGTTTTATTTTTTATATATTTTTTTACAATACAAAACATCCACATACAAATGACAACAAACATGCACACAAACATGCACAACATCACCCTGCCCAGAACCACCTGCTCATTCCCCATCTCTAGTGCCCGTATCACACTCCGCCACATGGCCTCAAACTGCACCATTTTGTTTCTCTCCGTCGCCCACACACTTTCAACATTTAGATAATAAAGCATTTGACATTTTCAATTGTGTTAACCACAGAGAATTAGTTGATTTCCAGTTGAAGTACTGTATATACGTTTTTTAAGATGATTGACTAGAAAAGTATCATCCAACACATTGTGTATCTCACTGTACCCTCATATGCCATGTCTTGAAATAAGCAGACAGACAGATTAAAAGTAAATTGACGATGTAATACTTCTGACAGCAAACTTTCTAACTCCGCCCATTACTTTTGGGCTTCATAACATTCCCAGAAGGCATGGATAATTACGTTTTAGTACTAATGTGGATTGCACTTTGGAAAAAAWATATATTTTCATTTGATATAATATGCAAATGTGTGTAATTTTGCTAAAATAACAGTCTGTTTTGGTTATATTTCATTTCAGATAACATAATTTGAATGTCTAATGATGTTTTGATAATAATTAAGTTGCTTTTTCCAATAGTTTCTTCTTGGGGTCAAAATTACCCCAGTTGGTAATCCATGCATGTAAAATATGTTAGGATACAGCCTCCAGCATCTCAGTGCTAGAGGTGTCACTACAGACCCTGGTTCAATTCCAGGCTGTATCACAACCGGTCGGGATTGGGAGTCCCATAGGGTGGCGCACAATTGACCCAGGGTTTGGCCGGGGTAGGCCGTCATTGTAAATAAGAATTTGTACTGACTCGCCTAGTTAAATAAACAAAAATAAAAGAAGAACATACATTAGTCAGTCCCTTTATTTTGCTCTCTGTTAGAGGCCCACATCAATAAAAGTGCTTGAATCAATTTCTCTAAGTGGTTGAATGGGGAATGCATTGTGACTCATCATGATGAATTCATACTAAGGCAATTACATTCCCCCATCTCTCTTTCACTCTGTCACCCCACTCTCCTGTCTCCTCAGATGCTGTGGATGTAGATTGTACAGAATAGGAGGCGCTATTTCTTTACTGTAGGCCTATAACAAGACTGAACAAGATTCGGTGCAAATCTATGTGCACTAATGCCTGCAATGTTGTATATGTGATGGGATGGTACTGAATGCCTAATGGTGGTAGGATATGACATACCGTAAGTGAAAATAAAAGGGCAATGATATGGTCAGTGCAGATTATTTTATAGAAATGGTTCCATCAACTCAACGCCATTTGCTTTTACGTCACTGTGAATAGCATCTTCTGGATGATCTAAATAACCCAATATTATGCCTTTTCAATTGAAAGGGAACTTTTTCAGCTGTCCACGATGTACTTTCAGTCCTTCACCAGGCCCGAGCTTTACATAAAGCACTTAAACACATTTCAAAGATGAATCATTTCTTCTAACATTCATAGCTTCAAGGCCAATCCTATTCATTGCCAAAAAGGAAACATCATTTTTAAATTCTCTTCTTATTCAACTGAAGAACAAAGCCAATTTAATAAGATACTCAGATTGCCGGCAGARAGCCAAGTGTTTCCTGGCAAGAGATGGACTGGAGGAGGAGAGGGATGGAGGGCCGCAGGGCCCGGGTCAGGAAGTGGCAGCTAAACGATGGACAGCTCGGACTGTCAACTCGGGGACCTTTCCCCAGAACACATATGTCCCCAGCAGGCACAGAGAGCAGAGAGAGAGACAGTCACAACAAACACCCAGCAACCACATCGCATTCACACAACAAAACACACCAATGAACCGCAACTTTAAATCTGTTTCTATTTTCTCTATTAAAGGAACACCCTTGGCTTCTAGACATTTTTACTTTGACTCCTGTGTCTGGTTTTTCCCGACAGCAACTGTCAAACAGAGATAGTGTTGACTGCATATTCAATCCATGATAATGAGCATGTAGAAGTCCTTTTCTCCCAGGCAGTTTCTCTCTGTCACCCCAGTTAATTATAGAAACCTAAAATAAACTTGAGCACATACGAAGAAAAAAAAAAAGAAGACATATCGTTAACACATGCATAAAGAACATACGGTAGCAGAATACATTCATTTATGCTTTTGACTCTGCTAAGTGATGACTGACTCGGAGGTTTGATATTGGACCTGAGCTCTCCACTTAGTCTCTCTGCCTCCTCATGGATCCATTAACAGCAGTGATTTGGCACTCGTTGTCATGGAGCCACGCTGTTCATCACAGCGTACATGTGACTCAAAAAAGGAGACGAGGCATAGTGGCAGGAGAGGACAACTTACAGTAAACACTCCACATGAACTTCCAAAATAGCCTGCTAAACCGCACTAACACGTCTTCTCTCTTTGAAAACTTGGCATGAACCACGTATACAGACTCATCCAAAATGCAGAGACATTGGGATAATAACGATTCGTTTTCAGCAACAGCTTTGCAACAAAAGAGCAAGGGGGATATTACAGTAAATTATGATTATAGCGGCAGCCATCAATGATCTGTCCTCTGCTACTTATGTTGCAATAACTGTAGGACACTGACGTCCTCTCTCTATTGTCCCCGACCCCCAAGTTGTGACTAACTGTGACAAAGTGCCCCAGGCATAAAGGTAGTCATTTTTACAGCCCTAAGCAAAGTAGGCTGTGGGATATTTATGGCTCAGCTACAAGAGGCGAAGTGTATTTTGTTTATAGCTGCATAAAAGCTCTTGGAGGGAGGCGAGGGGAATAGAAGGACAGTGCAGCAGCAGCAGCCTGAGGGGACAGATGAAGGGCCAAAGGCAACAGAGGACCACTATCCAGAAAAATCAATCAATCACCTCCTATTGTCCAACACATCCAGTACCCCCACGCACAAGGTTCATTTTTGTTCAGAGTGGCTCCGGATATGGAGTTTCTGTATCCCAATTTGCCCAGGCTAAAAATACAGATATTTCTGCACAAGTGCAATAATTGTTTTGATGTAGCCGAGTGCCCACTCCACTGCCTACGTAGCTACCGCTCCCCCCTGCCTAATCGCCTTTGTCTGGTCACTATTTGTTTGGGTCGGTGTTTGTCTGTGCGTGTGAGAGAATGTGGGTGTGCCTGAATGTGTTTGTGTGTCAGAGAGTACTTACATGTGTGACTGTGCAGGTTTTCAATGCCGGCAAAGCTTGTCTTATTGCAGTTCATTAAAATGCACACATGCTAATAATTGCATGTCAATTAAGAAAGAAAGAAACCTTTCATACGGTCACATTTCAAGGCCAACAACATGATTTGAATTAGATTCTATTGTCTGTAGTTGGAGAAGAATGGCTTGATGGAGTGTATTTGTAGTTCTCACATAGTCATATTCCTGCACTATGTAACCTCACAGCAGAAAGGCTCTGGCTTGTGTTGTGCAAGAGCCTTTCTAATGGATCTCACAGCATTGTAGCAAAGGGATCCTACTCATGAAAAATGCACTGTATCACAAACCAAGGTTAACATGCCATCAAGTCTACGGCGCTATTCTCCATGGAAAACATGGTGCCATGAGGTGCATATCAGCCAAGAAGACTGGAATGCGTTAGGACAGCTTTTTTAATGGGAGAACATTTGTTGAGCTAAGTCTATGCATTGAAAGTGGAGGTGTTGTGTGGACCAGTGGCAATGGAGACAGTGAGCTGAGAACAAGAAGTATGACTTAGAGGAGGGGGAGTTGGAGCAGGGCCAGGTCAACTGGAGTCACACACAGCATTTCACTCACAAAAAGTCTAGCAATGAAGTATAAACTTAGGAAAACCCAGATTTTTTTGGTGTATATTTCCCCATTTATAATAACGCATTATTAATGTCAAAGTTCAAGTTACGAGCCCATATCTCAAGTTAGGATACTAACCAAACCTGAGTCTGACAACCTAAAAGACACAACAGATATTATATACACTGAGTGTACAAAACATTGAGAACACACATTAAGAACACCTTTCTAACTTCCCCCCCCCCCCCCCCCACCCCCCATACTGACTAAAATGCTTCCTACAGTTGTGTCAAGTTGACTGGATGTCCTTTGGGTGGTGGACAGTTCTTGATACACACGGAAAACTGTTGAGTGTGAAAAACCCAGCCGGTGTGCCAGGCCCCTACTACCATACCCTGTTCAAAGGCACTTAAATATTATGTCTTGCCCATTCACCCTCTAAATGGCAAACACACAATCCATGTCTCAATTGTCTCAAGACTTAATCATTTTTTAACCTGTCTTCTCCCCTTCATCTCCACTGATTGAAGTGGATTTAACAAGTGACATCAATAAAAAGAAATGACAGGGTAGTATACCGTAGGCCTATAGCTACTGCTGACTCTGACAAACAGATCAATAAAAACGACCTTGTCTACAACCATGTAATCTAGGCCTATGAAAGAGGGGAGGCACAAATTGTACAATATGACGTCCTGAAGGAGGAAATTATTGTCCAAAAAAGTTTCAAAATGGCACTGACCTAATGATAAAGAGTGAACATGTGCACAGTGCACTCACCGGGGATATGGCCGATGCTCTCCTCTGGTGCAAATAAGGTAGGCTATGGATGCACAGTCCTTTGACTCCCTTCACTTCCCCACGCACCTAGAAACTCCACATGTTAGGAGGAATCACCAAAAATTCCCCATGCAGCACTGTCCCAGAGGTTGCATCAAATCTGGTCCAACTTTACCCACAAACGAGAGGTCTCCTCGGAGAAGTAGAGACCCTAATCAACCTGTGCCTCCGTCTTCCGATCTCTGTCGCGTCCTCAGAGAGGACGTTCTACCCCCTTCGCCACCTTTTTCTTTCTTAAAACAATAATTGTTTACCTCATGGTTCAGCTGTCGGAGATTTGAGCACTAAACGCATTGTATGCATATAGGCTTAGGTGTCCACTGCATGATATAAATATTTTCAAAATAAATATAAAAGGAAGACAAGCTTAGGCCTAGCTCCAGAGAGAGAGAGAGAGAGAGAAAGATGCCGGCAGCATGCTACAACCCAGCACTTACAGTATTTCTCCTTGTCAGGCTACTGCGTCTTTAGGTGTAGAGGAGGAGGCTAATTCATTAACTTTTGATCAGAGTATTTTTTAAATAACGATAACTATTATATTGGTAGATCATAGGAGTAACTCTGGTAGGCTTGAAACATTCTTCCTCACCTCAAGTTCAACTGTCGGAGTCAGTTGGAGCGCCGATGCGTGCTGGCTTCATATTATAGGTCTGCAGTATAATGGGTTAATAACCACACCACCAAATCTTCAAAAGTAAGTCAAGTTGTTAAGACATTGTCACGTTCTGACCTTAGTTCCTTTGTTTTGTCTTTTGTTTTAGTATGGTCAGGGCGTGAGTTTGGTGGGTTGTCTATGTTAGTTTTTCTATGATTTTCTATTTCTGTGTTTGGCCTGATATGGTTCTCAATCAGAGGCAGCTGTCAACCGTTGTCCCTGATTGGGAACCATATTTAGGTAGCCTGTTTTCTGTTGGGTTTTGTGGGTGGTTATTTTCAGTCTTTGTGTGTCTGCACCAGACAGAACTGTTTTCGGTTGTTTCTTTGTTATTCAGTGTTCTGTTTTGATGATTATTAAACATCATGAACACTTACCACGCTGCACCTTGGTCCTCACCTTCTTCCACCGACGACAGCCGTTACAGACATAACAGAATCCAGCAGTCTAACTTAGGAGGGTTCGAGCACAAGAGAGCAACCAAAGATAAAATATTTGTGGGAAATTAAGTTTTTTTTTCACACGTGCACTCCATGAAAATAGTGTAGGTGAATATTTACAAAAATGGCCCGGAATGGATCCCAAAAATTATATTCAGGTAAGTAGTCGAGACAAATGAGCAAAAATGACAAATGTCAAAACAATAAACAGCAGCAATAAGTAGCAACCAAATGGCTACAAAATGCAAAAATGCCTATACCAAGCTATAGAATACTCATCCAACTGAAAATGTATTAAAGAACTAAGTAACACGTTACCTTAAAGAAAGCTCTACCAATTATGACAAAGAACGAGCATATATACCCACAGTAACTGGCGCACCCATACCCACAGTAACTGGCGCACCCATACCCACAGTAACTGGCGCACCCAATTTAGGAGAAACCGTACCAGTGTGTACTTTCAACAGCTGCATCAATTGATCATTGTTTTAGGCAATAAAAGGAAATCAAAATATACAGACATCAACACAAATATTTGCCACAGTTAGTGGCTCAGCAGTACAATTAATAGTTGTTGGAATATAATAATCAATCAGAGACAGAACTAACCAATGCATTGACATATTGCGTAATACGCAGGGAGGTGGGACGTGTATATGCACTAGAAACACTGTAGTATAAACAAATGGTGCACTCATAAGTTTAATGCAACGCAATGGCAGTAATGGAGTTCATTGAAATATAAATGTTTATTCTTCGCGCACATGGGGAAGGAGAATGGTGGTTTGTGGTGATGAGAGAACAGTAGAGAGCTCGCATCATCACACAAGCCATTGTTTACATGGAAAATACGAGCAGGACATAATAGCGTGGACATAATAGCGTGACACAAAACACAACATTACAATTGGAACTTAATTTGGCCAAAGAAAATGGCTCAACAGAATGAAACAAAATACTTGTGAACTGGTTTAAACCTTCACAAAAAGTTTTGAACAGGCTATATTGTAGCAATTACCAAGGCCGATCAAGCCTACTTATAACCTATAATCATCTAAATACGGAGCACACAATTAAAAAGACAGATCCATCTTAATTTAGCCAACGAAAAAAGTTAAATAAAACCGTTTTTACATATTTAAAGGCTTTGTTTAGATGAATAGGCCTGCAATACAATAATTATAAAACAAATAATAATAAATACAAAAAATAAATAAAGTTCCAAAATTGCTTCCTACCTGAATAGCGAGTTGCACAGTAGTCTGCATTTGGCCGCGCCAACAATCTTCTTATCTTGGCCTTACCTTTGTAGGTTTTTGATTATAGGCCTACTTTCTAACTTTTTGATTTACATCAATTAAATGTTGAAAAGTGAGAGAGAGAACAAACATATAAAAGCAAAATACAACAATTTCAAAGATTTTACTAAGTTACAGTTCATATAAAGGAAATCAGTCAACTGAAATAAATTCATTAGGCCCTAATCTATGGAGTTCACATGACTGGGAATACAGATTCAGACCCCTTAACTTTTTAACACATTGTTATGTAACAGCCTTATTCTAAAATGGATTAAATAAATAAAAATCTCAGCAATCTATACACAACATCCCATAATGACAAAGTGAAAACAGGTTATTATATATTTTTGCAAATGAAAAAAAATAAATAATAAACTTTGCTATGAGACTCAAAAGTGAGCTCAGGTGCATCCTGTTTCCATTGATCATCCTTGAGATGTTTCTACAACTTGATTGGAGTCCCACTGTGGTAAATACAATTGATAGGACCTGATTTAGAAAAGGCACACACCTGTCTATATAAGGTCCCACAGTTGACAGGGCATGTCAGAGCAAAAACCAAGCCATGAGGTCGAAGGAATTGCCAGTAGAGCTCCGAGACAGGATTGTTTCGAGACACAGATCTGGGGAAGGGGAAGAAAAAATGTCTGCAGCATTGAAGATCCCCAAGAACACAGTGGCCTCCATCATTCTTAAATGGAAGAAGTTTGGACCCACCAAGACTCCTAGAGCTGGCCACCCTGACAAACAGCATTCGGGTGAGAAGAGCCTTGGTCAGGCAGGAGACCAAGAACCCGCTGGTCACTGGCAGAGCTCTAGAGTTCCTCTGTGGAGATGGGAGAACCTTCCAGAAGAACAACAATCTCTGCAGCCCTCCACCAATCAGGCCTTTACAGTAGAGTGGCCAGACGGAAGCCACTACTCAGTAAAAGGCACATGACAGCCCGCTTGGAATTTGTCTAAAGGCATCTAAAGACTCTCAGACCATGAGAAGCAAAACTCTCTGGGCTGATGAAACCAAAATTGAACTCTTTGGCCTGAATGACAAGCGTCACATCTGGAGGAAACCTGGCACCATCCCTACGGTGAAGCACGGTGGTGGCAGAATCATGCTGTGGGGATGTTTTTCAGCGGCAGCGACTCGGAGACTAGTCAGGATTGAGGGAAAGATGAACGGAGAAATGTACAGAATGTACTTGATAAAAACCTGCTCCAGAGCGCACAGGACCTCAGACTAGGGCGAAGGTTCACCTTCCAACAGGACAACGACCCTAAGCAAACTGCCAAGACTACTCAGGAGTCTTGGCAGTTTGCTTTCTAAACCTGTTTTTGCTTTGTCACTATGGAGTTTTGTTTGTAGATTGATGAGGAAAAAAACGTTTAAAATAATTTTTAGAAAAAGGCTGTAACGTAACAAAATGTGGAAAAAGTCAAGGGGGTCTGAATCCTTTCCGAAGGCTGTATCCCTTTTTTTTAAAGTTAGGGGCCCTTGCGACATGGGGCCACGCATTATCATGCTGAAACATGAGGTGATGGCAGCGGGTGAATGGCACGACAATGGGCCTCAGGATCTGTGCATTCAAATTGCAATCGATAAAATGCAATTGTGTTCATTGTCTGTAAGCCTATACCCTAACCCCACTGCTACAATGGGGCACTCTTAAAAACGTTGAAATCGGTAAACCACTAGATTAATCAGCTTCTTGATATGCCACACCTGTCAGGTGGATGGATTATCTTGGCAAATGAGAAATGCTCACTGAACTAAAACGATAATTTTTACTAGGATTAAATGTCAGGAATTGTGAAAAACTGAGTTTAAATGTATTTGGCTAAGGTGTATGTAAACTTTCGACTTCAACTGTATTTCACAATTCCTGACATTTAATCCTAGTAAAAATTCCCTGTCAGTTACGGTCAGTTACGATCACCATTTTATTTTAAGAATGTGAAATGTCAGAATAATAGTAGAGAGAATTAATTATTTCAGCTTTAATTTCTTTCATCACATTCCCTGTGGGTCAGAATTTTACATACACTCAATTTGTATTTGGTAGCATTGCCTTTACATTGTTTAACTTGGGTCAAACGTTTCGGGTAGCCTTCCACAAGCTTCCCACAATAAGTTGGGTGAATTTTGGCACATTTCTCCTGACAGAGCTGGTGTAACGGAGTCAGGTTTGTAGTCCTCCTTGCTCGCACACACTTTTTCAGTTCTGCCCACAAATTTTCTATAGGATTGAGGTCAGGGCTTTGTGATGGCCACTCCAATACCTTGACTTTGTTGTCCTTAAGCCATTTTGCCACAACTTTGGAAGTATGCTAGGGGTCATTGTCCATTTGGAAGACCCATTTGCGACCAAGCTTGGGATGGTGTTCCTTGTTTCATCAGAACAGAGGACATTTCTCCAAAAAGTACAATCTTTGTCCCCATGTGCAGTTACAAACCGTAGTCTGGCTTTTTTATGGCAGTTTTGGAGCAGTGGCATCTTCCTTGCTGAGCGGCCTTTCAGGTTATGTCAATATAGGACTCATTTAACTGTGGATATAGATACTTTTGTACCTGCTTCCTCCAGCATCTTCACAGGATCCTTTGCTGTTGTTCTTGGATTGATTTGCACTTTTCGCACCAAAGTACGTTCATCTGTAGGAGACAGAACGTGTCTCCTTCCTGAGCGGTATGATGGCTGCTTGGTCCCATGGTGTTTATACTTGCGTACTATTGTTTGTACAGATGAAGGTGGTACCTTCAGGCGTTTGGAATTTGCTCCCAAGGATGAACCAGACTTGTGGAAGTCTCCAATTTGGCTGACTTCTTTTGATTTTCCCATGATGTCAAGCAAAGAGGCACTGAGTTTGAAGGTAGGCCTTGAAATACATCCACAGATACACCTACAATTGACTCAAATTATGTCAATTAGCCTATCAGAAGCTTCTAATGCCATGACATAATTATTTTGAATTTTCCAAGCTGTTTAAAGGGACAGTCAACTTAGTGTATGTAAACTTCTGACGCACTGGAATTGTGAAACAGTGAATTATAAGTGGAATAATCTGTCTGTAAACAATAGTTGGAAAAAATACTTGTGTCATGCACAAAGTAGATGTCCTAACCGACTTGCCAAAACTATAGTTTGTTCACAAGAAATTTGTGGAGTGGTTGAAAAACGAGTTTTAATGACTCCAACAGAAGTGTATTTAAACTTCCGACTTCAACTGTACTATCTCAAAGTCAACAGTGAAGAGGCGACTCCGGGATGCTGGCCTTCTAGGCAGAGTTGCAAAGAAATATCTCAGACTGGCCAATAAAAGAAAATGTTAAGATGGGCAAAAGAACACTGACACTGGACAGAGGAACTCTGCCTAGAAGGCCAACATCCCAGAGTCCCCTCTTCACTGTTGACGTTGAGACTGGTGTTTTGCGGGTACTATTTAATGAAGCTGCCAGTTGAGAACTTGTGAGGCGTCTGTTTCTCAAACTAGACACTCTAATGTACTTGTCCTCTTGCTCAGTTGTGTACCGGGGTTTCCCACTCCTCTTTCTATTCTGATTAGAGACAGTTTGCGCTGTTCTGTGAAGGGAGTAGTACACAGCGTTGTACAAGATCTTCAGTTTCTTGGCAATTTCTCACATGGAATAGCCTTCATTTCTCAGAACAAGAATAGACTGACGAGTTTCAGAAGAAAGGCCTTTGATTCTGGCCATTTTGAGCCTGTAATTGAACCCACAAATACTGATGCTCCAGATACTCAACTAGTCTTAAGAAGGTCAGTTTTAATTAATTTAATCAGAAAAACAGTTTTCAGGTGTGCTAACATAATTGCAAAAGGGTTTTCTAATGATCAATTAGCCTTTTAAAATGATAAACTTGGATTAGCTAACACAAAGTGCCATTGGAACACAGGAGAGATGGTAGCTGATAATGGGCCTATGTATGCCTATGTAGATATTCCATTACAAATCTGCCATTTCCAGCTACAATAGTCATTTACAACATTAACAATGTCTACACTGTATTTCTGATCAATTTGATATTATTATAATGGACACATTATTTCTAAGTGACCTTAAAAGGTTGACACACCTACTCATTCCAGGGTTTTTCTTTATTTTGACTATTTTCTAAATTGTAGAATAATAGTGAAGACATCAAAGCTATGAAATAACACATATGGAATCATGTAGTAACTAAAAAAGTTTAACACAAAAATAAATATATTTTATATTTGAGATTCTTCAAAGTATCCAACTTTTGCCTTGATGACAGCTTTGCACACGCTTGGAAATCTCTCAACCAGCTTCATGAGGTAGTAACCTGGAATGCCTTTCAAATAATAGGTGTGCCTTGTTAAAAGTTACATTTGTGCAATTTCTTTCCTTCTTAATGTGTTTGAGACAATCAGTTGTGTTGTGACAAGGTAGGGGTGGTAATCAGAAGATTGCCCTATTTGCATTTACATTTTAGTCATTTAGCAGACGCTCTTATCCAGAGCGACTTACAAATTGGAAAGTTCATACATATTCATCCTGGTCCCCCCGTGGGGAATGAACCCACAACCCTGGCGTTGCAAGCGCCATGCTCTACCAACTGAGCCACACGGGACCACTTTGGTAAAAGACAAAGTCCATATTATGGCAAGAACAGCTCAAATAAGCAAATAGAAATGACAGTCCATCATTACTTTAAAACATGAAGTTCAGTCAACACGGAAAATGTCAACAACTTTGAAAGTTTCTTCATGTGCAGTCGCAAAAACCATCAAGCRCTATGATCAAACTGGCTCTCATGAGGACTGCCACAGGAAAGGAAGACCCAGAGGTACCTCTGCTGCAGAGGATAAGTTTATTAGAGTTACCAGCCTCAGAAATTGCAACCCAAATAAATGCTTCAGAGTTGAAGTAACAGACACATCTCAATATCAACCGTTCAGAGGAGACTGCATGAATCAGGCCTTCATGGTTGATTTGCTGCAAAAAAACCACCATTAAATGACAGCAATAAGAATAAGAGACTTGCTTGTCCCAAGAAACACGAGCAATGGACATAAGACAGGTGTAAATCTGTCCTTTGTTCTGATGAGTCCAAATTTGAGATTTTTGGTTCCAACCACCGTGTCTTTGTGTGGTTCCCCCCGTGAAGCATGGAGGTGGTGGTGTGATGGTGTCTGTGATTTATTTCGTATTCAAGGCACACTTAACCAGCATGGCTACCATTCTGCAGTGATACGCCATCCCATCTGGTCGCGCTTAGTAGGACTATCATTTGTTTTTCAACAGGACAATGACCCAACAGCAGTGTAAGGGCTATTTGACCAATAAGGAGAGTGATGGAGTGCTGCATCAGATGACATGACCTCCACAGTTACCAGACGTTAACCAAATTGAGATGGTTTGGGATGACAGCGTCAGCTGTCAGAGCAGCTTACTGATCGCTGCAGCTGTACACAGCCCATCTGTAAATAGCCCATCCAACCAACTATCTACCTCATCCCCATATTTGTTTTTGTTTTTCTACTCTTTGCACACCAGTATTTCTACTTGCACATACAGTATATCACTCCAGTGTAAATTGCTAAATTGTAATTACTTCTCCACTATTGGCCTATTTATTGCCTTACCCCCTTACTTAATTTGCACACACTGTATACACATTTTTCTATTGTGTTACTGACTGTACATTTGTTTATCCCATGTGTAACTCTGTGTCATTGGTTTTGTCGCACTGCATTGCTTTATCTTGGCCAGGTCGCAGTTGTAGATGAGAACTTGTTCTCAACTGGCCTACCTGGTTAAATAAAGGTTAAATAAAWAAAAAAATGATAAAAAAATACCTATATAACATAGGTACATGACATAATGACGCCACGTAAAGTGTTCCGCTATTCATGCAACACAGCACTAAACTAGCCCACAATGTCTGCTGTGTGGATCGAGCAGTCAACAAGTCAAGCAGTCATTTGAAAGTGTAACAACATTTCAGTGAGACAACTCAAATCAAATTAAATCCAAGACAAATTAAATCCAAGATAAAGGAATTCATTGCCCTTGACAATCAACCATTCTCTGTCGTGGGTGATGTTGGCTTTCGCCGACTGGTCGAGCACCTGTTAACACTACCAAGTGCCTATTTTTCCGATGTTGCCCTACCAGAGTTACACAGTAATAGCGTCACTGCTATTAGCGTCACTGCTATTAGCTTCAACGATGTACATACTGTAACGACCCTGGGTATATAAGCGCGGAAATCGACTCTGCCGCACGAGCATGCTTTTGCGGCACAGTCGATAGCACGCCGGACCTCGGGCTCGAAGGTCGAGGGTTCGAGACCTGCTCCTTGCTGTTTCATTACAATACTATGGAACGCTGTTTGGATGTTTGCGTGTCAAAAAAGATACAGTAGCACTGTCAAAGCTGTTTCAAATAGTCTGCAAACAAACAAACACCGGCCACAAACGATGTGTTTACAATACCGCGTTGGTAATAAAGCATAATTTGTTCGACCGCAACTTCTGGGGTAGCTAGCTTTAGCTTGGTACCTAGCTATCACCAATACAACCAGCCTGAAAACAATGACCAGTAGAAACTGCAGTTATTTCAGTATTCTTAGCAATGATTTAGGAATCCTTGTGAGTAAGTATTAGCTAGGTTGCCACTTGTTGTTTGCCTATTGAAATTGAACTTCAGTTCATGAAAATAAATAGCTAGTCAGCTACTTAACCCTGTTGCCCAAAGCTAACATTATAAGCAGCCAGCTAGCTTCATCTGGCTAGTGACGCTCGACCAGACCTGGTTATGTGTTGTGAAGCTAGCCACAATAAAGATTAGGCACAACAGTGGACTTTGCGGTTTGCCTTCAAAATAAAAGTATGTCATTGACAGTGATGCAAATGAATACAAGTAGTAGAATTATGTCATACTTTTACTTTGAAGGCTAACTGCAAAGTCCACTATTGGGGCTAGCTAGCTAACTATAGCTACTGAAACAGATTATGTCGTTTTGCTAAATTTTTGGGGAAGAACATAGTTTGCAACAATGAGCTAGCTTGCTTTTTTTTAATGAGATGTGCGAGACAACTTTACCAGCACCATAGCATACGTATTGATGAATCGTTGTGACATACGAAATACAAGTGATAGTGTAATCAATGTGTAATAACTACGTAAAAGAATTATGAACACACTAAATTATTATGTGATGTGCAGTCATATTCAGGTCCTGATTGGTCAACAAGCTTTTTTGACATGTCAAATAGTGTTATTTGACACGTCAAATAGTGTCATTTGACATGTCAAATAGTGTTAAATAGTATATTTTTTGACACGCAAAGACCCAAACGGCGTTCCATAGAAATCCTGGTTGAGAATGAAACGACTGAACCAATGAACAACGAAACAGCACAGCAAGTAAGTGAAAGAAATAGGTTGGGGACATATGTAAATGCCAACAAAATAACTTTTTGGTCAGTGTGGTGTGTGTGTGTGTGTAACCTTTATTTAACTAGGCAATTCAGTGAAGAACAAATTCTTATTTACAATGACCGCCTACCCCGGCCAAACCAGGACGACGCTGGGCCAATTGTGCGCCGCCCTATGGTACTCCAAATCACGGCCGGATGTGATACAGCCTGGATTCGAACCAGGGACTGTAGTGACGCCTCTTGCACTGAGATGCAGTGCCTTAGACCGCTGCGTCCATGTGTGTGTATTTAACTGTTAACTATTTAACTGTACTAGAATGATTAAAAGGCAGCAAAAATTTCAAATATCGGTTATCGATATTGGTATCATTTGTTTTGGGCAAGGAAAATATTGGATAACGGTATCGGCCAAAAATGTCATATCGATGCATCACTACTGGTACTGTATGTACATGTAAATGTATCTGTTCAGTCTGTGTGTCTCTTTATTGGCCTGGGCTATTGTTTTCATTCAAGAATGTGTCACACCCTGATCTGTTTCACCTGTCCTTGTGATTGTCTCCACCCCCTCCAGGTGTCGCTTATTTTCCCAAGTGTATTTATCCCTGTGTTTTCTGTCTCTCTGTGCCAGGTTGTCTTGTATGTTCAAGTCAACCAGTGTGTTTTTCCCGTGCGCTTGCTTTTCTATTCTCTTTTACTAGTCGGCCCGGTTTTGACCTTTGCCTGTTTTTCTGGACTCCATTCCCGCCTGCCTGACCATTCTGCCTGCCCTGACCTCGAACCTGCCTGACCATTCTGTACCTCTGGAACTCTGAACTGGTTTTGAGAGTTCTTCTTGTCTACCCCTTTGCATTATTAATAAACATATTGGACTCTAACCATCTGCCTCCTGTGTCTACATCTGGGTCTCGCCTTGTGCCCTTATAGAATGGTCATTTTTATGCTGTTTGTCACTGTCAGAGTAGCCACTAATTTCAGTCATTTATGTGGTACAAAGAAATATTCTGCGAAGTCTTCTATCATGTAAATGATGTAGAATTGCATGACATGTATTTATAAAAAGGCAACAGAAAAAATCCAGACCCTGTTCAAAAAATATCCCTGTGTGTGGAAATCGGAAAAACGTGTCTGCTGAACTGTATGCCTCTACTCAAATGCAATTATAGATGCATGAAATGCTTTATTATACAGGGGATTTGTTTTTGCCCCAACTCAAAACATCTTCCTGTGGCCATGGGGAAGACTACATTGAACCAATGTCAGGGTAGACAACGTATGATTTCCTATTTCTCATCCCTGTCCTTCTATTCATCCCACAGCATGCGCTCACAAAGGACCACAACAGTACATCAATAACACAATCAAGTCGACAACATCATTCCCAATTGTGAGGGGGAATATAACAGATACGGTATTGACCCTGGTGTCTAATGATACCTGGATTGTATGAGTTTTACACACCAGGCATCAGTGAGCCTGTGACCAGGCTGAGTCGTAAACGTATAATCACATGAGAATGGAGCCGGCAGCGCATTTCATTGCGTTCTACTCAGGGGGATTCATCCATTCCACTCTGCTCAGTATGCTCTCTGACCTCGAGCCCAGCAGCCCTGCCGGTATGGCCCTCACCAGTGGGGCTGGCCAGGTTTTTACACCCCTTAAGAGAGTGACCCTGGGTGCCCTTGAAACACACACGGCGGTCGGATTTGTATTCAACATGTTTAGCCAGACTAAGCTGTTAAAATGATAAGGAAGTATAAATTGTATATCTGCCAAAATTCTAATGACCTCTACCAGTGATCATGTTGTATCCCGACACCCTTCATTTTTTCTGTCTTTTCTTCTCCTCCGCCAGACAGACAGGCCGTGTCTGTAAATCACATCGCTGTAAGAGGCAAGTGTCTCTGTGGAGTAGCGACTCACGTTGGCCATACTTCATGTCACAGCACCGCGCCCGGTCCAACAGAACACATCCCTCCCTCTGCCTGCACCACACGCAACGCTTTCCCGGGTGGAGGAGAGGGCTGTAAATCAAAAAGAGGAGTGACGGCCACACGCATCCATTGCACAAGGAAAACACTTCCCTGATTGTGTGTTGAGGCGAGGAGGCGATGGCTGTTGCCGGTAGCAGGTGTTTGATACCTCCTGCATGCTAATGACCTGACTCCCCCAGGCTACAGTATAGAGCATAGACAGAAGCAGGACCAGGAGGGGGCACAGGACCCAGGGGCCCATCCGTTATTAAGAGCCCCGGCTGGGAGACAGAGAGAGGGGTGGAGGGTGTGGAAATTGATAATGTTTCATTGTCCCATGCGGCTATCCATGCACTTATTGAATGTTGGCCATTATTCATTTACCTTTATTACTGGCATGGGGACGAGAGGCCATGGGGTGGAGGATGGGGTAGGGGGGATTCCAATACCTAAAGGAAGGCCAGCATTCAATCAGGTGTCCACAGGGTGTACTCTCCCTCTTAAAATCCCTCCAATCGATTTTATCATATGTTCTATCTCTCTCTCCTTATCTGACTGTCTCTCTTTGCACTTTCCCTGTCTCACTCTTTTCCCATTCTCCCTCCCCCGCTCGCCCTTTTCATTCCACATGTCCACATTCTTGTGGCAGGTGCAGGGCCAAATGAATACAGATTCTGTGGTCGGCCTCAGCAGGCCTGTGCCGTGGGCAGTGGGAGTGGCTGATCGGACAGCTCACTGACTGGGGTAACAAACATGCATGCACCCTGCCTCAGCGCACAGCTCCTCCTCATGTCTCTCCCTGTACTGCATGTGTTCCACTGCGCAGTCCCATCTCAGCCTGTGTGGAAGGCAGACAGCAGAACACATCAAAACAGGGGGAAGCACGCCTGTCAGAGCGCTTTGTCACACCAATGATCCGCTACACAAGGAAGAAAGAGACTCTGTGATAGCAGGTGTCATGTCATTTTACACACCACACAGTCACGTGTGGCTATTAGTATGACCTACACGGTCTGTCTACGATGGTTAAGGCTTGTCTACAATGAGCAACACATCCTGGGTTTTTGATAAAGCCTGGTAGATGTACTGTAATACTCTCCTCCTTTGTTCTGCAGTTTCTTCCTTTGGTGAGTTTGGATGTCAATTAAAATATCATGAAGTGATAAAGGTTATTCATTATGTGAGGTTAGATTATGGAGACAATCTATGAACAACACATAACATGCCCTAATTTGCTTTCAAAGAGCAAAATATCACATTATGGCTGTTTTAGTGCGTGTGTGCATGCGTGCATGTGTGTGTGATGGTGTTGTGAGTGTCCTCTCGGAGCTCTGACAGCTCCAGTGTTGTGCGATGTATCAGAAACAGTAATGGCCAGACAGAGCAATCAAAGCAGACACTAAACTGTTGAGACAGGTCAAGGTTTTTCATTTCAAAGCCATCAGCGTATTAGGACTGACGTGCCCTTTGCTTTCCCCCACCATCCCTTGACTCCTCCCTGTAATTGGTTTACTGGTGAAAGCAGGGAAAGTGATATCAGTGCAGTGACAGGAGAGGCATGCGGGAAGACATTGGACAACAAACAACTCCCCTCCCTCCCCAAGGAGGGTCTCTGTCTTTCTCTCTCCCTCTGTCTGTCGAAGTGGCGGTGCCGAGTGAGGGCATGATGACTGTTGTGGTTTGCCATTTACAATTCATTGATTTGTCACCATAACATGGAACCAGGCCTAGGAATGGAGAACGTGCACATTCAGAGACCCCCAGTGGTCCTTTGATCTGTAAATCAGTCACTGTATGTGGGGTTCTCTGTCTCTCACACTGGGCCCATGCAATACGCCCTGGTACATCATGTCTCCAAACAGTCAGAAACAGATATATGGCTAGTCTGAGACAGGGGAACACACAGAGGCCATACTTACAAACATTAGAAAAAGTTTAAGTTCAAGGTTAATTTAAGCATCAGCCAAATAACATTGTTGACGTAGTTGCACGTTATCAAAGGCTACATGTTAGCTGTTCCCATTACATAAACTATGCTGACCTCACCAGGTGGCCGGGATTATTTCCTGTAACAAATTCCGCATCAGCCTATAACAGATTTGTAACTTTTTTCCCCACAAACCGATGGCATTTGTTAAAATAGGTTAATTTGGCCACCAGAGGGATACATTTAAATTCAAGGTTTATTTTGTTCCCCATTCAGTTGGTCTGTCTCAAGGGTAGAGTGCCAATATTGCATGATCCTCACATCCTTGACCAGGATACTTAATGTTACGTTTTCACATATGACAAAATCCCACGTTTTTGCTAATTCGTTTCACATACATGTAACTGACAAAATAATGAAAACAACTAAGTAAATGAGGGATACAAAGTATATTGAAAGCAGGTGCTTTTACACAGGTGTGGTTTCTGAGTTAATTAAGGTATGTGCTATCCAGAATCTTTGGGACGTCCCTGCCCCATTGAAATTGAAATATAAAATGGTAAGGGTTACATGTTGACTACACCGGGCGCGCACGTGCGTTCGTGTGCATGATGATATTGTCCACCCACACGAGACACGATCAGGACACACATGTAGAAATTTCAAAACGAACTCTGAACCAACTATATTAATTTGTGGACAGGTCGTAAAGCATTAAACATTTATGGCAATTTATGTCCTGGGATATAAACATTGAGCTGTTATTTTACCTGAAATGCACATGGTCCTCTACTCCGACAATTAATCCACACATAAAAGGGTAAACCGAATGTTTATAGTAATTTCTCCTCCTTCAGGATTCTTCTTCTTGTTTGGACTTGATATAGCATTTGACAACCAACTTTAAGGTGCATTAAGCAATTAACATCACATCCTTTTTTAAAGTTTGGCATTTTTTGGGGGGGTGGGGGGGGGTATTATTTTGGCTACCATGGCTATGCCCCCATAGGATGACAATGACCCCCATCCACAGGGCTCCAAGTGGTCACCGAATGGTTTGATGAGCATGAAAAATAGGTAAACCACATGCCATGGCTGTCTCATTCACCAGATCTCAACCCAATTGAACACTTATGGTCAATTCTGGAGCGACGCTTGAGACAGCGTTTTCCACCACCATCAACAAAACACCAAGTAATGGAATTTCTAGTGGAAGAATGGTGTCGCATCCCTCCAATAGAGTTCCAGACACTTGTAGTATCTACAGTATGCCAAGGTGCATTGAAGCTGTTCTGGCTCGTGGTGACAGAACACCCTATTAAGACAGTTTATGTTGGTGTTTCCTTAATTTTTTGTCAGTTGCCTGTACATCCATGTGCTTTTATGGAGAAAAGACAAAGGATGCCTATGCAACTTTTAAGTTTATCATTAAAATAAGGTTGAAGAGCCTCATGGACTTCTCAAATAGCTGTCATATACTTCTGGCCCTTCTTTGGACACTGTGTTAACTAACCTCCAAACGAGCTTCAATGCCATACAACTCTCCTTCCGTGGCCTCCAACTGCTCTTAAATGCTAGTAAAACCAAATGCATGCTTTTCAACCATTCGCTGCCCGCACCCGCCCGCCCGACCAACATCACTACTCTGGACGGTTCTGACATAGAATATGTGGACAACTATAAATACCTAGGTGTCTGGCTAGACTGTAAACTCTCCTTCCAGACTCATATTAAACATCTCCAATCCAAAATTAAATCTATAATCGGCTTCCTATTTCGGAACAAAGCCTCCTTCACTCACGCTGCCAAACATACCCTCGTAAAACTGGCTATCCTACCGATCCTCGACATCGGCAATGTCATTTACAAAATAGCTTCCAAAACTCTACTCAGCAAGCTGGATGCAGTCTATCACAGTGCCATCCGTTTTGTCACCAAAGCCCCTTATACCACCCACCACTGCGACCTGTATGCTCCAGTCGGCTGGCCCTCGCTACATATTCGTCGCCAGACCCACTGGCTCCAGGTCATCTATAAGTCTATGCTAGGTAAAGCTCCGACTTATCTCAGCTCACTGGTCACGATAACAACACCCACCCGTAGCACGCGCTCCAGCAGGTATATCTCACTGGTCATCCCCAAAGCCAACACCACCTTTGGCTGCCTTTCCTTACCGTTCTCTGCTGCCAATGACTGGAAYGAATTGCAAAAATTGCTGAAGCTGGAGATTTATATTTCCCTCACTAACTTTAAACATCAGCTATCTGAGCAGCTAACCGATCACTGCAGCTGTACATAGCCCAACTGTAAATAGCCCCATCTACCTACCTCATCCCCGTATTGTTTTTATTTACTTTCTGCTCTTTTGCACACCAGTATTTCTACTTGCACATCACCATCTGCTCATCTATCACTCCAGTGTTGAATTTGCTAAATTACCTTACCTCCTCATGCCATTTGCACACATGGTATATAGACTTTCTTTTTTTTCTATTGTGTCATTGACTGTACACTTGTTTATTCCATGTGTAACTTTGTATTGTTGTTTGTGTCGGACTGCTTTGTTTTATCTAGGCTAGGTCGCAGTTGTAAATGAGCTTGGGGGCAGTATTTTGACGTCTGGATGACAAGCGTGCCCAAAGTAAACTGCCTGTTACTCAGGCCCAGAAGCTAGGACATGCATATAATTGGTAGATTTGGATAGAAACTCAAAAGTTTTAAAATAATGTCTGTGAGTATAACAGAACTGATATGGCAGGTGAAAATCTGACGAAAATCCATCCAGGAAGTGGGATTTTTTTGATGTGGGTAGTTTTCAATTGAATGCCTATTGAGTATCTAATGGGTTAGGACCCAGATTGCATTTCCTATGGCTTCCACTAGATGTCAACAGTCTTTAGAAATTGTTTCAGGCTTGTTTTCTGAAAAATGAAGAAGAATGAGACCTTTCTGTCAGGGGACTGAGGAAGCATGCAGTGCTGGTTTGCGCGTGTGCCCGTGTGCACACCCGTTGTTGTTTTTCTTTTCTATTGAATACGCTATTGTCCAGTTGAAATATTATCGATTATTTCGACAATTGACAACCTGAGGATTAATTATAAACATCGTTTGACATGTTTCGACGAACTTTACTGGTACTATTAGGATGTATTCGTCTGCATGTTTTGACCGCCTTTGAGCCAGTGGATTACTGAACAAAACGCGCCAACAAAACTATGTTTTTGGGATATAAAGACGGACTTTATGGAACAAAAYWWWYWTTTATTGTGTAGCTGGGACTCTTGTGACTGCAACCAGATGAAGATCTTCAAAGGTAAGTGATTCCTTTTATCTCTATTTCTGACTTTCGTGACTCCTCTACTTGGTTGGAAAATGTTTTTGTAAACGGGGCGCTGTCCTCAGATAATTGCATGGTATGCTTTCACCGTAAAGCCTTTTTGAAATCTGACAAAGCGGCTGGATTAACAAGAAGTTCATCTTTAAGCCGATGTTTAACACTTGTATTGTTATGAATGTTTGTTATGACTATTTCTGTATTTTGAATTTGACGCTCAGCAATTGCACCGGTTGTTGTCGAGGTGGGTCGCTAGCGGCACGCCTGCACCAGAGAGGTTATAAATAAAGGTGAAATATATATATATTTTTTAAATATACTACAACCATCATTGCTTTCCTGGTAGCAAACACAGGTAAAGCGGTTGCCTTCAAAACGACAGTGCTCATTAACCATAGGTTTGAGCCTACTCACATCAAGCCTTTTCGTTAGGGAAAACACTGTTCACTGCTGATCCATGTATAAGTGATGAAGTGGATGATTATAATAATGCATATAAAACGTTCTGTACATGTAAAAGTGTAAGCCTACACATCTATGTAATATAGCCTATACTATAGTAGCAAAAATGATGTTTGAGGCAGTGCCAGTAGCCTAAATTTCGGTCTGCAAGAGGGACTCCAACAAGAAGCTTCTCATAGCATGAAGAGGCTACAGAAAAGGCTAATCAGAGAGTTAAATAGAAGTAATTCACCATCTGACACTGATATAGCCAAGTGTCTTCTTCCATTAAGACTGTCGATATGGAATATTTTATATATTGTAGGCTTAGCGGGGGTTCGAGGCCAGACACAATAATGTATTTAAAATAACTGCAATACTGCCATCTGTAGGATAATAACGAGTGTGCAACCTATAATCCTACTCTATTACGCGTTGTAATTCTTAAAACTCTCTGCGGCATGGCCGTCGATCACCCCTTGTGTGGTCGTAATACCACGTAAAAAAAGCCATGCCTTGCGGCCAAAGTGGCCTTGGGCTGAATATAATCCTTATAATTCCCTTCTACCGGCTGCCAATCGGTGTGCTCCGAAGCACCTCTCACTCACATATCTCAATTCTTAGTAGCCAATGCCCGTAACGTGATCGAGTCCTTCTCACAGGCATCGCAGTACAAGTGAAGACAGACATATCGGGGTGTAAAGGCGCGCGTCCTTCTTATCGAATACTCAAGGCGCACATTGAAGATGTTATAAGAACTGTCCACATTTACATTTCGTCAGCCAACAAGATGAGTAACGAACAGCAAAACCACTAGCCTATATCAATCTACTATCCCCCATAATTCAAACGTTTGCTTATTCTATTGGTCAGCTTGTTGTTATGTGTGAGAAATAAATATTCCAAACAGACTCTGGGACAGTTGTGGGACGACAGATCCCAAATTCATACCACTGTAAATCAAAATAACTTTTAAAAGCAATGAGGCTGATGCAACAGATCAGAACGTTTAGCTTAAAATGTTAATAAACAATTATGCAACAGATCAGAACGTTTAGCTTAAAATGTTAATAAACAATTATTTATTCACATTATAAGCGCAGCAATGCACACATGGCAGTAGGCTATTTGAGCAAATGATCCAAAATCCAATTAGCAGAAAACACCTTGCTCAAAAGCCCACCGCAAATGCCAGCTATTTCATGGGACATAGATTAAAATATCATTAGAACTTTTGAATGAGGGAAGATCTAAAACTGGCATGGATTGCTAATATGACTTGGATTGTGTCTTTGGCTGCTGGACAATGAAAGAAAGTTGATTTGAAAACGAATAGAACATGAGAGAAATACTGGTTTCAAATAACATTTTATTTGTCACAATTCAATTATAAATCTATAAAAGTTTGTGAGGGTTTTAGTTGACAAGCCAAATTTCTTCAGCCTCCTGAGGTTGAAGAGGCGCTGTTGCGCCTTCTTCACCACACTGTCTGTGTGGGTGGACCATTTCAGTTTGTCGGTGATGTGTATGCCGAGGAAGTAAACATTATCCACCTTCTCCACTGGTCCCGTCGATGTGTATCGGGGGTTGCTCCCTCTGCTGTTTCCTGAAGTCCACGATCATCTCCTTTGTTTTGTTTTGTTGATGTTGAGTGAGAGTTTATTTTCCTGACACCACACTCCCAGAGCCCTCACCTCCTCCCTGTAGGCTGTCTCGTCGTTGTTGGTAATTAAGCTTATCACTGTTGTGTCGTCTGCAAACTTGATGATTGAGTTGGAGGCGTGCATGGCCACACAGTCATGGGTGAACAGGGAGTACAGGAGGGGGCTGAGCATGCACCATTGTGGGGCCCCAGTGTTGAGGATCAGCGAAGTGGAGATGTTGTTTCCTACCTTCACCACCTGGGGGCGGCCTGTCAGGAAGTCCAGGACCCAATTGCACAGGGCGGGGTTCAGACCCAGGGCCTTGAGCTTAATGATGAGCTTGGAGGGTACTATGGTGTTGAATGCTGAGCTATAGTCAATGAACAGCATTCTTTCATAGGTATTCCTCTTGACCAGATGGGATAGGGCAGAGTGCAGTGTGATGGTGATTGCATCGTCTGTGGACCAATTGGGGCGGTAAGAAAATTGAAGTGGGTCTAGGGTGTCAGGTAGGGTCCCAGCAGACTGGGATAGGGAGAGATTGAATATGTCCGTAAACACAACAGCCAGCTGGTCTGCGCATGCTCTGAGGACACGGCTAGGGATGCCGTCTGGGCTGGCAGCCTTGCGAGGGTTAACATGTTTAAATGTCTTACTTACGTCGACCTCGGAGAAGGAGAGCCTACAGTCCTTGGTAGCTGGCCGCATCGGWGGCACTGTGTAATCCTCAAAGCGGGCAAAGAACGTGTTTATCTTGTCTGGAAGCAAGGCGTTGGTGTCCGCGACATAGCTGGTTTTCAATGACAATGAGAAAGTGTTTATAAAATAATTCCCTCGGCATTCCTATGGTCGGCATTTGTCTAGGCTACTTCGAAACAAGGTAAGACATTCCTCATAAAATGACACAAAGAACATCCAGGTTTTAAACAATTAAGTTTATGGTTAAATAGTTTCAAAATGCTGACTGCCTCCGCTCAGATGGCAAGGTGGGTGATGTTGCAGTGCGCAACAGGCACTGGCCTTTCTCTCCTATCGGAACGAACAGTGCCTCGAGTATATAGACAGAATCAAGCCTTTAGGCATTAATATAAATTATCCTACATTATATTTGTCAAACATGACTGGCGTTTAGCATTAACAGTATATGTAATTAAAAGTCTCATTCAAGCTGGGTTACATTTTCTGGCGGCTTCCTCATGTCAGCATTGGTGTGGACATTTTTATTTTTATTTTTTTAATTTAACCTTTATTTAACTAGGCAAGTCAGTTAAGAACAAACTGTTATTTACAATGACGGCTTGCCAAAAGGAAAACGCGGGCTGGAAAAATAAATAAATAATAAAAATAAAAATTATAGGACAAAACACACATCACAACAAGAGAGGCACCACAACACTAGATAAAGAGAGACCTAAGACAACAATATAGCATGGCAGCTATACATGACAACACAGCATGGTAGCAACACAATATGACAACAACATGGTAGCAACACACCATGGCAGCAGCATAACATGGTAGCAGCATAAAACATGGTACAAACATTATTGGGCACAGACAACAGCACAAAGCACAAAGGGCAAAGGGCAAGAAGGTAGGGACAACAATACATCACACGAAGCAGTTTGAGTGTTTTGTGCAGTTCGTTCCAGTCGCTAGCTGCAGCAAACTGAAAAGAGGAGCGACCCAGGGATGTGTGTGTTTTGGGGACCTTTAAACAGAATGTGACTGGCAGAACGGGTGTTGTTAAGGATGAGGGCTGCAGTAGGTATCTCAGATAGGGAGGAGTGAGGCCTAAGAGGGTTTTATAAATACGCATCAACCAGTGGGTCTTGCGATGGATATAACAGAGATGACCAGTTTACAGAGTATAGAGTGCAGTGATGGATGTCCTATAAGGAGCATTGGTGGCAAATCTGATGGCCGAATGGTAAAGAACATTTAGCCGCTCTAGAGCACCCTTATCTGTCGATCTATAAATTATGTCTCCGTAATCTAGCATGGGTAGGATGGTCATCTGAATCAGGGTTAGTTTGGCAGCTGGGGTGAAAGAGGAGCGATTACGATAAAGGAAACCAAATCTAGATTTAACCTTAGCCTGCCGCTTTGATATGTGCTGAGAGAAGGAAAGTGCACCGTCTAGCCATACTCCCAAGCAATTGTATGAGGTGACTACCTCAAGCTCTAAACCCTCAGAGGTAGTAATCACACCAGTGGGGAGAGGGGCATTCTTCTTACCAAACCACATGACCTTTGTTTCGAAGGTGTACAGAACAAGGTTAAGGGCAGAGAAAGCTTGCTGGACAAACATGGCTGTAACCATGTAGGCTAATTATTTATATACATTTAGATACACTTATGTTTTTCTTAACAAAATATCTAGTGTTCTTTAGTTTTCAAATCGATTTATTTGGCTATTTTGGTTAATGGCCAACGGTGCCCTGGTAGATGGCCTTGGTGCTCTAGCAGATCGGGCCCCTCCTGAAGGCCAAATGGCCCTGCCCCTAAAATCACGAAATTCCAAGCCTAGTAAAGCATATTATTATGAAAATGCATATAAAAGGTTGTAGGCCTACATTCAGGTGTACAAATCCATGTATTATTATTATTGTTATTAAACCTTTATTTAACCAGGAAGGGCTCATTGAGATTTAAAATCTCTTTTTCAAGAGCGTCCTGGCCAAGATAGGCAGCACCAAGTCATTACAAAAATTACAGACAAACAACATGAAAAACTACAAGTAATCTAGTAAAAACCATAGAATTCACAAGAGTTTAACAAAATCAAAAACAGCAAATTAAAAACATTGACCGGTCAGGGAATCAGTCTCAAGATCATTCATCAGTGATTTAAAAATAACAATCGGGACAAGTTCTTCCAGTTTAAAAGTATTTTGTAAGGCGTTCCAAGACGATGGCGCAGAGTACATAAAAGCCCTTTTACCAAATTCAGTTTGGACATTTGGAACAGTTAGCAGGATAAAGTCCAGCGAACGAAGAGAGTACCCACCACATTTCTGAACAATAAAATGCCCAAATAAAAAGGAAGTAAACCCAAAATGGCTTTGTAAATAAAAGTATACCAGTGACTGAGCCTACGAGTGACTAGAGAAGGCCAGCCAACCCTGGTATACAAAGTGCAGTGGTGCGTAAGTGTTTTGCAGTTTAAAATAAATCTCAAAGTGCCATGGTAAAGGGTGTCAATTGATCTCAAACATTTAGCGGAAGCATTCCTATATAAAATATCCCCATAGTCTAGTAAAGGCATAAATGTAGCTGATACTAGCCTGCTTCTGGCTTCAAAAGAAAAACAGGCCTTATTCCTAAAATAAAATCCCAATTTCAGCTTAAATTTTTTTGTAAGTTGTTGAATATGCAATTTAAAAGAGAGGCTGTCATCAATTAAAATTCCAAGATATTTATATGAGGTTACAGTCTCAATCTCAATGCCCTGACAGGTAATAATAGATGAAAAGTTCAGAGGTCTATTTCTTGCTTTAGAAAACACCTTTAGTTCAGTTTTGTCAATATTGAGGATAAACTTCAATTGACACAAGGTATGTTGAACAGTATAAAAAGCATTTTGCAAGTTCTGGAAAGCTATAGCCTATGCAATATGATTATTAGGCCATAGCAGTTTGTTTGTCTCCAAGGCTAGGTAGCTCCTTTTTAAATTCATTCTTGCTCTTCAATTTCAAGCTGTCCCTTCTCAATACACTAAAAGATCTGAAAATCTGGTCGGAGGCTCCATATGGAGGGTGTGACGCAATTGCGGAGCCTCCTGAGGCATACAGAGACCGAATTAAGTTCCGTACAGCATCGCTGTGTGCCTCCCAAATTTTGTAACAATGTGGAGGGCTCCGTATAGCTCTGCGTTGACATGATTGGTTGACGGTAGTTGGGGGCGGGAGGTCCAGTATAAACAAACTCACTTCCTTGACAACTTTCTTCACAATAGCTCTGCTCAACAGCTCTGCGCTGCTCCGCGAAGAGCAATCAGTATGAATGCCCTGACTTCTGCAGAGCCCATATCACCGTAAATGCTGCAAAGCCAATACAGCCGTCCGTCGAATTGACCATGCAGCGCCTTTAACACAATAAATGTCATTCTACATTTTAAAAGGGGGGAAAAAACGAATGTGAGATTCAAACCATTGCCACAATCTGCAACAATTACATGGAGCTAGGCACTCTCCACAGAGAGCAATTTGACCAGTCAGTCAATTGGTTGATGCTTATACTGAAACTTTTTCTAATGTTCCCAAATATGGCCGCACAATGTTCCAAAAAAGACCCAGTTAGCAACCAGAGCCCCAACAGCAGAGAGGACTGCTTCAATGATGGTGCACAGAGCATTTCGCATAGGGCCTCTGTGTGAAGGCTGGACACAATCACACCTACAGATAAACAGCATCTCTCACCTTTCTTTTGCAGTATGTCACCTGTTTCATGCCAGAACATGATAAAAACCTAGTTAACCCTTTCACATCATGTTTCATGTGGTTTTCAAGAGACTTGCCTAGCCATGCAGTAGCAACAGCTTTAAATGAACACCACTCTCTGCATTACAGACATCTATCTGTATGGTATGTCTAGGGGGACTCACTTCAGAATAAAGACGATCAGACAGTTAGACTCTCTGAAATCACTTCATCTATGACGATGGAACTATACTTTGGGAAGCAGTGGATCAATTTCTCACACAGCTCATCCCTAAATTAAAATAAGGTCTAGACAGATGGGCGTATCTACAGTATATTCAAGACATGACCTAAGTCTTATGGTGCATAATGTTTTAATAACATTTAATAAATACCACTAGCAGCTATGTCCTGGATCTAACTGCCATCTGCTGCTGAACTAGAGCTGGTTGGGCCAGCACACTGCATTAGACAGGCTTATAGCGCTCATTCTTGGTACGTACGAGCCATCTGCTGCCAGTCTTGTTTAAAAAGCTGTGACGAAGATTGAGGACATTTTCAACTGAGGAAAAGGATTGTATTCAAATTATTTTCAAATACGTTCCTCATGGGGATTTGCCCACTGTTTGTGGCGTTTTCCTCTCACAAAGCACAAATGTTTGTCACAAATTAAACATATGTGTTCTCAAAATGTCAATCACAGCATTTAAATAGGATGCTACAAGAATATTAGCGATTCTCTAAGAACTGTTTAGGAATTTGCTGTATGTATCCCTATGGAATCAAACAGACGTTCATACACTCTAAATTGATACATGTCATAGAAATCAATGAATGAGACTGAGGGACAGATCTAATAAAAAGCTACAGTTATTGTGTAATAAGAAATTACACAAGTCAGGAGATGTGAGCAACTGTGTCTCTCTTTTCTGGCCTTTTCAATCAACACCTTCTTTCCCAGATGTATTTCAACATCACACTTTGTCACTCAGCTGGAAACATAACCATGACATAACCAAGCTGAAAAGCCAAATGGTACAAAAGCTGATTTTGCTGTACTTGTCATGTCTTGGGGTCTTAGGCCTAGCTACATGGTCTGGAACCTGATTTTATGTGTGCATAAATGTGAGAAATCAGCATATTGGGACTATGTGGTATGTACATGGGCCCAGGACACAGCAAACTTTCCGAGTTCAGGGCCAGCTCTGTCTTGACCTCTTGGTCGGCCAGTCCATTTGTTCACGGTGACAAAATAAATATGTTTTAAAAAAATTACAAAAAGGGATGCCCAACTAAAGAGGTTAACTAACAGAAAGAAACAAAAAAGGCCTGCTGAGAGGCTTCTGGCCTCTCTCACCTGGACTGACAATCATTTTGATTGCTTTCACCTGAGGAATTATCAAGGCTTCCTGGCAGAATACAGGCTGACCCGGTACGTGCTGCCACCTGGGGATGGAGTGTGGAAGTGTATCATGGTAGTGTGTTTGTCTATGTCCTAACACTAACCTTCCCCCACATAACAAACTGAGAGTTTGTCATGGGGGGCATCTACAGTACACTGCCACAAGTCCACTGGCTTGGTCCTTGTGTGCCTCTAAGATGCATTCCACAGCAATTTGAGTGCAAAAGTAAAACATTTACCCACACTGTCTACACTTCTCATAGTAACATCTAAATTATTTGCACAAAACACTAGGGCACCTGGGTAAGAGGAGGTGCCCCTTTCTCCAGCCTTATCTTCCTGATTTTCATCTACAATGTTTCCCCCCCAAATGGAGATAGGAACACAACTACCACACAAAGAAAAATCTGCTGGATGAATTATATAACAGCAGGATCAATAGCCCATCACAAGGACTTTATCTCGGCTGAGGTCTCTGAGTTCAGCGGATGGGAGGTGTAAAGGTGGCTAGCAGGAACTATTTGCTCCTCTGTAAGGGGGAGTGAGAAAAGAGGTGAGAGGTGAGAGGAGGGGCAGAGAAAGGAGAGAGTAGGCTGTGAAGAGAGTATCAGGCTCAGGGTAAAGGGAGTAATTGATTTTTACATGTTAACGGTGCAAATTCCAGTGATTAAACACAGGGCCATTTCACACTCAGCAAAACGTGCTATGTTCCTCTTAGAGGAGTTCAGGCCATCGACACTGCAACCACTACTGAGCCCACACTGGAACTGACGACAGATATGTTACTGTCTCTTACCACACAGTATGGTAAAAACATGTGCTTATTATGATGATAATAACACACAGGGTCAGCGTAAAATGGCTTTCTAATCAAATAAATAATTTAATACAAATATAAAATTTCACATGGGCACAGTGTGGGGAGGTTGGTGAAAGAGTATACTTGAAAGAGATCAGACAAAGAGAGGAAGGCAAGTGAGGGAGGTGACATCTCACTCAGTCTTTCCATTCTGGGCCACTTCTGTCATGTGAAAGTGTTTCATTTGGGTACGCTGATGCGTCATAGGGGTTGGACAAGACAATGTACTCAGGCCTTCAGAAACGAAGAGCTTTCAAGAGGAGATTGGATGATAAATGTATTCACACAGTGATTTGAGAGACACATTCTGTCAACGTTGTTAACAACAATTAGATGTTCCGGCGGATTATCTCTGCATCTTACCTTCAGTTCATGACATTTGCGTCAATGATTGAAATATGAAACCTTTCTGAAGACGGCGAGTAACAATCGTACAGAAATATGTTTTCACCACTGCTAGGCTACAGCTCAAGGTAACACACCTTCATCTTCAATAACCGCGTCGTAATATTGAAATCAACGTGCAACATTTGAAACCTTGAATGTATTGCTTGATATTGGAAGCTCATTTTCGAACCATCAGCACAGTTTCGAACCATAAGCATAAGTCTCCTCTGAGTTGAGTCTAATCAACAGCTGCTGGTGTTGCTGTCTGTTGTTGTGTTGAATAACTACTAACAGTTATTTTACACTACCCGAGATCAAAGCAGAGTGAAATGGAAACGTTTTCTCTCCAAACGAGTGTTTGATGCAGATACAGTGTACTGCATTCTCTTCTATCTGTTCTGACTAAAGAGGTGAGGGCACAGCCTGACTGTAAGACTGACAGGGGCTGCACATGCACTTAGTTTGATCCCATGAGGCAGTGAAACAATTCAGTTGATTCAGAATTTCAAAGCACAAACATTCTGTATTAGGGCAAACAGGCATTGTATGTAAGTACAACGCTCACTACCATGAAAGGAATAGCCAAAACTGCCATTACTCTTATGTAAGTACTAACGTACAGTATTTATTTGTCTGGTTGTTTGTTCAATAGAATAACATAAAATAACCCTACAAAGGGTAAACTTGGGAAATAGTAGAACATGGCATGCATAATCTATAGAGGCTTCCTTGCCTAGTTGCTAAAATGTATACTATAACAGCAGACCTTAGTGAAACAGAAAGCAAATACAGCTGGAGCAGGGCTCTCCAACAGTCCTGTAGGGTTTCACTCCAACCCCAATCAAGTGCACCTGATTCTAATAATTAGCTGGTTGATAAGCTGAATCTGGTTAGTTACAACTACGGTCACAGCGAAAACCTACAGGATGGTAGCTCTCCAGGAACAGGGTTGGAGTGAAAACCTACAGGATGGTAGCTCTCCAAGAACAGGGTTGGAGTGAAAACCTACAGGAGGGTAGCTCTCCAGGAACAGGGTTGGAGTGAAAACCTACAGGAGGGTAGCTCTCCAGGAAACAGGGTTTGGAGTGAAAACCACAGGGGGGGAAACGGTTTAAACCTCTCCAGGAACAGGGTTGGAGTGAAAACCTACAGGACGGTAGCTCTCCAGGAACAAGGTTGGAGTGAAAACCTACGGACGGTAGCTCTCCAGGAACAGGTTGGAGTGAAACTACAGGTATGTAGCTCTCCAGGAACAGGGTTGGAGTGAAAACCTACAGGATGGTAGCTCTCCAGGAACAGGGTTGGAGTGAAAACCTACAGGACGGTAGCTCTCCAGGAACAGGGTTGGAGTGAAAACCTACAGGATGGTAGCTCTCCAGGAACAGGGTTGGAGAGCCCTGATCTAGTGTATCAACATGAGGTAAGGCTGGATTGAGACAATGTTTGCTTGCTAGTTATTTTCTACAGCTCTGCTACTATGGCTTTTGCAGAGCTCTAATGAAAGTCTGTGTAGTAGCGTGTAGCTGCTGAGGCCTGTCTGTGCTTCGTTACTCAGACAGAACCTCACCTGCTGCTACTTCCACCTGTCACTGCCTGGTGAGCAGAGGGGGAGGGGGAGGGGGAGAGGGAGAGAACGAGAGGCACAAGCCCCCTCACTGCTCCCGAAGGCACCAGCCTCAGCGCTAATTACAACCCAACACTCCTCCCCATGCTCCTGCTCTCTCCCGGCTCTCCCTCTCCGCCTGTTGGTCTGCCACTGTATCCTCGTTGTTTATCCAGATGAGCACTGCTGCGCTGCAACAACACGTGTCGGTGTCACCACAGGGCCCTTTCCTTACCGAAAACGAGCTTCGCTGGGCTGTGTCTGTCTCCTCCCTATTTCTGTGGCTGTGAGGTTCATTTCAATGAGCCACCATTTGATATCTGCTTCTCTGCTCTACTCTGCTCTCCCCTGCTCAAAGCAACACTGATCAGAGAGAAGCCAATTCCAGGCACATAGCCAAACAACTAATGGTAATGCAGTAAATCATCTTCCTAGCCGTGTGAACAACATAAGGGAAGGCATAATATTATATATTCTGATGTTACAGAGGCGGACCAATAATGCGTTTCGCTCACAAAAACACCCTGGCTGTACCCACGTTTCACTGCCAATGGGACAGGGGTGTTACAGACGGTGTCAAGGTGAGACACACACTCTCCTATCGCCGTGTGAATATGACACACTGTTTTCCCAGAAAAGGACAATGAAGTGTTATTTTGCCCATGAATGCCCCTTTGGCCTGGTTCCACTCACCAACTGGCACATGACAGGAGGGAGAATGGAAAGGATCCTCTTGTGAGAAAAGAGCAGGTGATAGGAGAGGACATGTCCTTATCCTTCCTTCCTCATCATTGGGGACCAGACATAACTCCTCTTCTTGCCCCAGCAGCTTATTTGCATCTCAGACTAATTGCCACTATTCGTTCATCAAGGTTCCTTGAGTTTGTAAATTGCAGGCACAATTGGAAGCAATTGTCAAGCTCAATGATATGAAATTGTCAGAGTCTGTCCTCAGTGGAGCAGGAAAGTAAGGATGAAATTGAGAGAAGGATTAGAAAATTAGACAAGAAGACAATTCCCTGACATTTTGAACGGTGTTTCACATTTTCCTAAAACTGTCTTGATTAATCTAATTACTGAATATTTCCTATAATAAGATTGTTTGTAATTGGTAGTCTGATTGTATGATAATCTGATTGATATGCACATCTGTATGACTGATTGAGGTTTATATCTTATTATAAACTGGGTGGTTTGAGCCCTGAATACTGATTGGCTGACAGTCGTGGTATATCACACCATATACCACAGGTATGACAAAACATTTATTTTTACTGCTCTAATTACRTTGGTATACAGTTTATAATAGCAACAAGGCAACTCGGGGGTTTGTGGTACATGGCCAATATACCACGGCTAAGGGCTGTATCCAGGCGTTCCTAAGAACAGCCCTTAGCCATGGTATATTGGCCATATACCACACCCCCTCAGGCCTTATTGCTTAATTCTTTAGTTCTTGTGCCAAGATGATCCAGAGAAATGCATGTATGAAGAGGATGATGGGAATGGACATTTCCCCTCTGATGCAAGGGCAAAAGTAACAGTGGCCACTGCACACCAAATCACACCACCGACACCACTCACACATCTTATACACCATACAGTACACCAGCAAGACATGACAGGAGGGATAAAGGAAAGGATGTCTTTGTGAGAAGAGATGGAGTAAGGAGAGAAGTAGTGCCCTAAGCCTTTCTTCTAAGAAGGAAACCGTAAACCATAGAGCAGCAAACAGCCATGGTCCTATTTTCAAAACCTACAAATGATGAAAGCAATTTGCTATCTCCATCTTATGATTTAGATTCCGGACTTAAATTCATTTCAAAGTGGGCATATCCATCTCGGATGTGCTTCCCCTAGACCAGAGATCATCAACTAGATCCAGCCGCGGCAGATTTTTTTCTTGAGTGGATGGTCAGGGGGCCGGTACATAATTACAAATAATTTGTAGACTACAAATTGACTGCAAGAAGCCCAAACAGATATCATATTTGACTAAGACATAATAATAATTTCAAACCTTGCTTACATTTGTATACGATCAAAAATGAAATTAAATGTTAATGGCCGCGTACATATATTTAGCAGATGTTGTCTCAGGTGTGACAAAATGCTTATGATTCTAACTAACTGTTTATAAATAAAAAATAAAGGAAATTAGAAATATTAGAGCGAGCAATGTCAGAGCCCGGACTATAAATATACAGTTGAAGTCGGAAGTTTACATACACCTTAGCCAAACACATTTAAACTCAGTTTTTCACAATTCCTGACATTTAATCCTAGTAAATATTCCCTGTTTTAGGTCAGTTAGGATCACCACTTTATTTTAAGAATGTGAAATGTCAGAATAATAGTAGAGAGAAAAATGAATCGTATTTCAGCTTTTATTTATTGTATCCAGATTCCCAGTGGGTTCAGAAGTTTGCATACACTAATTAGTATTATGTAGCATTGCCTTTAAATTCGTTTAAACTTGGTCAAGACGTTTCGGGTAGCCTTCCACAAGGCTTCCTCAACAATAAGTTGGTGTGAATTTTGCCCCATTCTCCTGACAGAGCTTGGTGTAACTGAGTCAGTTTGTAGCCTCCTTGCCTCGCCACTGCTTTTTCAGTTTCCACCCACAGCATTTCCTATGGATTGAGGTCAGGGCTTTGTGATGGCCTCGGATACAGCTTGACTTTTGTCCTTAAAGCATTTTGGCCCACAACTTTGGAAGTATGCTAGGTGGTCATTGTCCATTTGGAGACCCCTGTTTGCGAGTCAATGGCTTCAACTTCCTGACGATGTCTTTGATAGATGTATGCTTTCAAATATCCACAAAATAATTTTCCTACCTCATGATGGCGTCTATTTGTGTAAAGTGCACCAGTCCCTCCTTGCTCGCAAAGCACCGCACACACGACGATTCTGCACCACACCGTGCTTCACGGTTCTTGGGACTGGTGGTTACTTCGGCTTCGCAAGCCATCCCCCTTTTTCTCCCAATAAAAAGATGGTGATATGGCAAAACAGTTATATTTTTGTTCTCACAAGACCCAAAGGACATTTCTCCAAAAAGTCGATCTTTATCCCATGGCAGTTGCAGGAGACTGTAGGATCCTGGCTTTTTCAATTGGCGGTTTTTGGGAGCAGTGGCTTCTTCTTGCTGAGGCGTCATTTCAGGTTATGGTCAATAGCGATCGTTTTACTGTGGATGATAGATACTTTTGTACCTTTTTTCCTCCAGCCATCTCACAAGCTCCTTTTGCTTTGTTCTGGATTGATTTGCACTTTCGCAACAAAGTGAGTTAATACTCTAGGAGATCAGAACGCGTCTCATGTCCAGCGGATGCGGGTACATGGTCCCATTGGTATTAATACTTGCGTACTAGTTTTACTGACAGTATGAACGTGGTGACCTTCAGGCGTTTTGGAAATTGCTCCAAAGGAGATGAACCAGAACTCTTGTGGAGGTCTACATATTGTGCTCTGAGGTCTTGGCTGATTTCTTTTGATTTTCCCATGATGTTAAGCAAAGAGGCACTGAGTTTGAAGGTAGGCCTTGAAATACATCAACAGCTACACCTCCAATTGACTCAAATTATGTCAATTATCAGAAGCTTCGAAAGCCATGACATAATTTTCTGAAATTTTCCAATTAAAGGCACATTCAACTTAGTGTATGTAAACTTCTGACCCACTGGAAATGTGATACAGTGAATTATAAGTGAAATAATCTGTCTGTTAACAATTGTTTGAAAAATTACTTGTGTCATGCACAAAGTAGATGTCCTAACCGACTTGCCAAAACTATAGTTTGTTAAAAAGAAATTTGTGGAGTGGTTGAAAAACTAGTTTTAATGACTCCAGTACGTAAACTTCCGACTTCAACTGCATATGTATATGATGGTGTGTATAGACATGGACAGTATGTAACGGGTTTCGTCCTCTTCGTCTGACGAGGAGTAGTAGGAAGGATCGGAGGACCAATGCGCAGCGTGGTAAGTGTCCATAATGATATATTTAATAAATCAAAACGAACACTGAACGAAAATAACAAAAGTACAAACAACCCGAAACAGTCCCGTATGGTGAAACCACTAACACAGGATACAGAAAATAACCACCCACAAAACCCAAAGGAAAACAGGCTACCTAAATATAGCTCCCAATCAGAGACAACGACTGACACCTGCCTCTGATTGGGAATCATACTAGGCCAAACACAGAAATAGACAACCTAGACATACAACATAGAATGCCCACCCATATCACACCCTGACCAAACAAAACATAGAAACATACAAAGCAATCTATGGTCAGGGYGTGACACAGTATATGAATAGAAAAGGTGTGTACAGCAGTAGTTATATAGGATGAGCCTTGACTAGACTACAGTATATACATATGAAGTGGGTAAAACAGTATGTAAACATTATTAAAGTGACCTGTGTTCCATTATTAAAACGTGACCAGTGTTCAATGACTATGTACATAGGGCAGTAGTCTCTAAGGTGCAGGGTTGAGTACGGGTGGTAGCCGGCTAGTAACAGTGACTAATGTCCAGGGCAGTGTACTGGGAGGAGGCTGGCTAGTGGTGATTATTTAACAGTCTGATGGCCTGGAGATAGAAGCTGTTATTCACTCTCTGTCCCAGCTTTGATGCACCTGTACTGTCTCTGTACTGTCTCTTTGATGCACCTGTACCTGTACCTTCTAGATGGTAGCGGACTGAACAGACCATTTCTCGGGGGGCCAAGACACATTTTTTCAGCCTCCTGAGGTTGAAGAGGCACTGTTGCATACATAAGATGCATCTCTATTATACATGGGAATACTTTGGAACAGATTTCCAAAATTAAAATCACTTGGAGCTGATTTGCTGGTGTTCTCCAACAATAAAAAATACAAAAAAATAACCGTTGGGGAACCCTGTACATCACTGATACAGTAGACCACTCCAATCTCCCTCCTCAGCACTAGGCTCCCTTTGCCTCAACCATAATGCAGACAATCAGACTGTCAGAAAGCCAGCGAGAATCCATCCTAACGCCACAAACCATTTCAGTTAAATCTAGACCCTACATGAGCCTGAGTGAGCCGCTACTGTTATGAACTGTATGTAACTTCTTCACGGTGCATGTTGGTAGAAACTAGGCCCAGTTCTCTGCTGCTTCTCTGTGAAAGGTGTCTCCAAGGAGTTTGAAGAATGCTTCTCTCTCTGTCAAGCGTAACTCACGCAAATGGCTGTACATTTCTTTTATAGAGAATGTGATTGCCTGAATGATGTGATTGTTTTGTCTGTCTGCTAGTCTGGTGCATGAGAGAATTAAGACAGGAATTAGACAAGATTTCCTCTGTAAATAGGTAAACAAGTCGGAGTTGAAGAGGGGAATAATTTCCCCCTACAAATGTTGGGTGACAGTGGGAGGTAGGCATACCTTTGATGGTTAACTACTGGCATCCAGGCCATGAAATGTTTGATTTTCAGAGATTTCTGTCAGTTTGTCTGTCTGTTTTTGTTTCTGCAATGCTCTGATTGAAAGATGTGTGTGTGTGTGTGCGTGACTGATAAAAGGGTATGTGTGAAACGGACATGCCTCACCGCTCCAGATGACAACTGACCTTCAGCTCAAACCTCTTACAAACCAATCTATTTATCTTCTTCAGTTACAATTGTACCTGTCACTACTGAGAATGACAAATGTCATGTTTTGACTTCATAGAAGAGGGGCTCAATATGTGTCACACAGGAATATGTGCTGTGACTCATCAAAAAACAAAGGGGGGGAATTGATGATAATTCGATGTGAGTGAGGTAAAACAGCCAATGGGATCTACACATATCCACGGGGCTCTGACATTGCAATTCAAGAGAGAAAAGGGCTCGAGTCTATAGACCTACAGCTTCACCGTAGAAGGGGTCATCTGAATAATGAGATCCTATAGAAAATCATCTGATGGATGAGTTACAGCCTGCAGTAGCCTAGTGGTTAGAGCGTTGGACTAGTAACTGAAAAGTTGCAAGATCGAATCCCTGAGCTGACAAGGTAAAAATCTGTTGTTCTGCCCCTGAACAAAGCAGTATATGGTATATGGCCAATAGGGCTGTTCATGAGCACGACGCAACACGGAGTGCCTGGATACAGCTCTTAGCCATGGTATATTGGCCATATACCACAAACCCCTGTGGTTTATTGCTATTATAAACTGGTTACCAATGTAATTACAGCAGTAAAATAAATGCTTTGTCATACCTGTGGTATACGGTCTGATAAACTGTGGCTGTCAGCCAATCATCATTCAGGGCTTGAATCACCCAGTTTATAATACTGTGTATCTTTAATATGGGTGACCACATCAGGGTTGTTATAGGCAAACAAGCTGCACTTCACAGGTGACTGCCAGACTATTAAATGTTTATTGTCATGACTCTTCCTACGCTGTAGTAACACATGCCCTCTTAATTGGATACTGTTTATAATTTTGTTTGCGTCTGTGTCTGCATATGTGAGTGAATGTGCATGTTTGTACAGTGTATTCGGAAAGTATTCAGACCCTTTGATTGTTCTCACTTTTTATTACGTTAGAACCTTATTCTAAAATGGATCCCTCAATCTACACACAATACCACATAATGACAAAACAAAAACAGGTTTTTAGAAATGTATTACAAATATAAATACTGAAATACACATTTACATAAGTATTCAGACTCTTTACTCTGCACTTTTTTGAAGCACCATTGGCAGTGATTATAGCCTCGAGTCTTCATGGGTATGATGCTACAAGCTTGGCACAGCTRTATTTGGGGAGTTTCTCCCATTCTTCCCTGCAGGTCCTCTCAAGCTCTGTCAGGTTGGATGGGGAGCGTCACTGAACAGCTATTTTCAGCTCTCCAGAGATGTTCAAGTCTGGGCTCTGGCTTGGCCACTCAAGGACATTCAGAGACTTGTCCCGAAGCCACTCTTGCATTGTCTTGGCTGTGTGCTTAGGGTTGTTGTCCTGTTGGAAGGTGAACCTTCGCCCCGGTCGTGGTCCTGAGGGCTCTGGACCAGGTTTTCATCAAGGATCTCTCTGTACTTTGCTCCGTTCATCTTTCCCTCGACTGACTATTCTCCCAGTACCTGCCGCTGAAAAACATCCACACAGCATGATGCTGCCTCCACCATACTTCACCGTAGGGATGGTGCCTGGTTACCTCCAGACACTCTTTGGCATTCAGGCCAAAGAGTTCAATCTTGGTTTCATCAGACCAGAGAATCTTGTTTTGATGGTCTGAGAGTCCGTTAGGTGCCTTTTGGCAAACTCCAAGCGAGCTGTCATGTGCCTTTTACTGAGGAGTGGCTTTTGTCTGGCCCCTCTACCATAAAGGCCTGATTGGTTGAGTGCTGCAGAGATGGTTGTCCTTCTGGAAGGTTCTCTCATCTCCACATAGGGACTCTGGAACTCTGGAGCTCTGTCAGTGACCATCGGGTTCACCCCCGAATGCCGGGTGGCCAGCTCTAGGAAGAGTATTGGTGGTTCCAAACTTCTTCAAGAATGATGGAGGCCACTGTGTTCTTAGGGAAATTCAATGCTGCAAAAATGTTTTGGTACCCTTCCCCAGATCTGTGCCTCGACACAATCCTGTCTCGGAGCTCTACGGACAATTCCTTTCCTCATGGCTTGGTTTTTGCTCTGACATGCACTGTCAGTTGTGGAACCTTATATAGACAGGTGTTTGCCTTTCCAAATCATGTCCAATCAATTGAATTTTCCACAGGTGGACTCCAATCAAGTTGAAGAAACATCTCAAGGTTGATCAATGGAAACATGATGCACCTGAGCTCAATTTCTAGTCTCATAGCAAAGGGTCTGAATACTTATGTCAATAAGGTATTTCAGTTTTTTATTCTTTATAAATTTGCAACAATTTCTAAAAACCTGTTTTCGCTTTGTCATTATGGGATGTTGTGTGTAGATTGATGAGGAAAATGTTTATTCAATACATTTTAGAATAATTCTCTAAAGCAACAAAATGTGGAAAAAGTGAAGGGGTCTGAATACTTTCCGAATGCACTGTACGTTCTGTGTGTTTATGCCTGACTGTGCAGTCGTCTAAATGAGGCTCGTGCGCCTGTAGGTAGATGCCAGCAAGCCCTTTAGAGAGTGTATGTTCTACCTTCATCCTCCATCCATGCTCCAGTTTAGATCAGCAGCACCTCCGGCCTTCCTCTCTGTGTACTCTGGGCCTTCCTGTCTGGGTCTGATTGGGAGTTGGGGAGTGGATCCCACCAGCCAGAGGGGGGGGAGGGGGGTCTGCAGTCTGGCTGCCTGCGTAAGGTGGCTGACAGAAGGCTGGCTTGTTTGTTTTGCTCTCCTCAGCACTAGCTGCTCCCCTGGGCGAGGTGGAAGCCGAGAGGAGAGCTTTACTTCCCCGGCGACTTAATAGGAACAAATACAAACAAACAACTAAAGTGGTGCCGTTGTGGAGCGCCGCTACTGACAGCAGAACACGAGCCCCCACGTTATTGACAGGAGACTTACTGCGTGGAGAGAGAGAGGAGGATGAGAGTGATGCTGTCTCTGTCTGTTATGTCACTCTAAATCACTGTGTACACACACACAATATATTTATTTAGAACTTTCTTGGGGAAATTATGTTTAGCAATTTAGCGTTTGTCTCTCGATCTTCTTTATGTGAAGAACATGATGAACAATGGACTAAAGCAGTGTTCCAACACATCACTTATGCAAGCTGTCATTGGCAGAATACAGGATATGTGGAACAAACAGCTTCCACTAGATTTGTCATTACCACTGTGTTCCATTTATGAAAATGGTGCTTTGGAATGACTCAAGATATTTTCTTGAAAGTTACACAAACTTTATCTACAAGTGTAACGATTCCACATATTCACAGAAAAAGGCCTTAGTTATATTCCAATGGGAGGCGTGGTGGGTAGATTGACGATTAGATGTTCTGTAATGACAGAACATCTCCAATGGTTGTTCCATAATGTCAGATAACAGACCATACACAGACCATCCGTTCAGCGTTAATAGGAAAACCATTGAAAGCCCAGTCAAATAACTGTTAGGTTGGAACAAAATGAGTCTATTTCTCAATGCCTAGCAGTGCCTACCAGTATCCAGTGATAAGGATGGACCCTCAATGTTAACTATGGTCGTGAGGAAGTGGCTATTTAAACACACTTCAGATCCAGGTTGTGTCCATTACCACCATTACTGGGACATCCACCGCGGCCCACTCCATCCATACCTCTTCTCTCCATCCTGCTCTGTCTGCACTGCCTCCATCCTCAAACACCATCCGGATAAATAATTAAGACAAGCGCGTTGTGATTACACAACAATTACTCTCGACTCCTTAAAAATGAAAAGGCCCCTCATGAAACATTGAGAGGCTTTTCCTCTCATTAATGCTTAGCCCCGGGGAGGGAGGGAGCTAGCTCTTTTGGCTCTCCAGTGGCTTTGTCCAGAGAACATAGCCACAGCCAACCAGTCAGAGTGCCAACCCACTGGGCACAAACTGGTTGAATCGACGTAATTTGGCAACGTATTGTGATTTGTGACGTGGAATCTGTGTAAAATAGCTGTAACTGTGATAGCAACAGTAAATCTATTTGTTTTAAAGTGGAGCTCTCTCAACAATCAGTTGCACGATAGCACATTGGTAAATCCCAAACATGCTCAATTGGTGACATGTCTGAGTATGCAGGCCATGGAAGAACAGGGACATTTTCAGCTTCCAGGAATTATGTACAGATCCTTGTGACATGGGGGCTGCATTATCATGCTGAAACATGAGGTGATGGCAGTGGATGAATAGCATGACAATGAGCCTCATAATCTCATCACAGTATCTTTGTGCATTCAAATTTACATAGATAAAATGCAATTGTGTTCATTGTCTGTAGCTTATGCCTGCCCATACCATAACCCCACCACCACCATGGGGCACTCTGTTCACAATGTTGACATCAGTAAACCGCTTGCCCACACGATGCCATACACGTGGTCTGTGGTTGTGAGACCGGTTGGACATACTGCCAAATTCTCTTAAACAACATTGAAGGCGGCTTTTGGTAGAGAAATTAACATGACATTTTCTGGCAACAGCTCTGGTGAACATTCCTGCAGTATGCCAATTGCACTCTACCTCAAAACTTGAGACATCTGTAGCATTGTGTTGTGTGACAAAACTGCACATTTTAGAGTGGCCTTTTATTGTCCCCAGCAGGTGCACCTGTGTAATGATCATGCTGTTTAATTATCTTATTGATATGCCACACCTGTCAGGTGGATGGATTATCTTGAGAAAGGAGAAATGCTCAGTAACAGGGATGTAAACATATTTGTGCACATCATTTGAGAGAAATACGTTTTTTGTGCGCATAGAACATTTCTGGGATCTTTTATTTCAGCTCATGAAACATGGGGACAACACTTTACATGTTGCGTTTATTTTTGTTCAGTGTAGATACAAATATAATACTTTTTTGTATGACATTTTTATTATTATATTGTATTAAGGATTTGAATGGTCAATAGACATCAATCCAGACCCATTACCTAAATGAGTTTTGTGTATCCTTACACCCATTTCCCATTGGTCACAAATGTGATCGCTAAGATATTTTCATATACCACGAGCATCATGGATTCAATGTATTCAAAATGAAGGCACATACAGTACGTAAACTTGACCTTTAAACATTTATATTTACAAAGAAAATATTTTCTTATTTCAACAATGTATTMGTTTTTTTTAAGCTGTTGAATACAGACTTCTGGTTTCAAATTCCTCTCTGAAATTACAACTTGGAATTTGAAAACATGTGGTCTTGTGGCCATTTTGAGAAATCATATGAAACTTCTCTWAATCATACTAGACATCTTAATAAGGCATCATATAAGACTTATTTGTTGATATGTACAACTTGAACTTCTCTAGAGCCTGTAAAGTGCAAAAGTGCAAAMGTTTTTTTGATGGGATTGATGGGATTAAATGGGTTAAGTCAGCGTAAATCAGTGTTGGTATCATTTTGTTAAGACACTCCAGGACCGGACTTACTCAGAGCAGATTGTGGATAAGTAAATACCTTTTTTCATCTTTATTTCTATCTGTAAAATACTAAAAGACATAAATGCATTTTTGGAAAATGTCATCTAGAATAAAACATTCACAACATATCAGCAATTCCCTCGGGGCAAGTCTTAAAAAATATATTTTGTATTGAATATTTAAAACATACAATCTACTTTCAGTGCAGCCGCTCAACATCTACAGTACATCACATTAGTTATCTAACAGACTCCCATACAGAGCGACCCACAGAAGCAACCAGCGTCGACAGATCTCCAACAAGGTCAAAAACAGGGACCAGAACCAGTGACCCATCAGCCACCAGCCCAAGATTCCAACCGCCAGGCCACCAGCCCTCCAAGACACCCCCCCCCCCCCCCCCCCCACAGTACCCCGAGAAGAGCTGCTGCACCCCCCCACGAAAAATAAAATAATTGGGATGTGGAATTTGTCTCCAATTCCACATCCCAACCTCAGCCCATCCCACCTATCTCTGCTGGCCACCCTCTTTGGATTTTTACGCACCATATATCTTTCAAATATGCTGTGATGTTTAACATGCAATTTGATTCTATCGGATAGAATCCATAGATTGCGAATTGAAGAAAAATACGTTTACTAAGAGTATTAGTAATTGATTGCCCCGGTCACTCTGGGCAAGTCTTGAGAATATACAGTGGGGAGAACAAGTATTTGATACACTGCCGATTTTGCAGGTTTTCCTACTTACAAAGCATGTAGAGGTCTGTCATTTTTATCATAGGTACACTTCAACTGTGAGAGACGGAATCTAAAACAAAAGTCCAGAAAATCACATTGTATGATTTTTAAGTAATTAATTTGCATTTTATTGCATGACATAAGTATTTGATCACCTACCAACCAGTAAGAATTCCGGCTCTCACAGACCTGTTAGTTTTTCTTTAAGAAGCCCTCCTGTTCTCCACTCATTACCTGTATTAACTGCACCTGTTTGAACTCGTTACCTGTATAAAAGACACCTGTCCACACACTCAATCAAACAGACTCCAACCTCTCCACAATGGCCAAGACCAGAGAGCTGTGTAAGGACATCAGGGATAAATTGTAGACCTGTACAAGGCTGGGATGGGCTACAGGACAATAGGCAAGCAGCTTGATGAGAAGGCAACAACTGTTGGCACAATTATTAGAAAATGGAAGAAGTTCAAGATGACGGTCAATCACCCTCGGTCTGGGGCTCCATGCAAGATCTCACCTCGTGGGGCATCAATGATCATGAGGAATGTGAGGGATCAGCCCAGAACTACACGGCAGGACCTGGTCAATGACCTGAAGAGAGCTGGGACCACAGTCTCAAAGAAAACCATTAGTAACACACTACGCCGTCATGGATTAAAATCCTGCAGCGCACGCAAGGTCCCCCTGCTCAAGCCAGCGCATGTCCAGGCCCGTCTGAAGTTTGCCAATGACCATCTGGATGATCCAGAGGAGGAATGGGAGAAGGTCATGTGGTCTGATGAGACAAAAATAGAGCTTTTTGCTCTAAACTCCACTCGCCGTGTTTGGAGGAATAGAAGGATGAGTACAACCCCAAGAACACCATCCCAACCGTGAAGCATGGAGGTGGAAACATCATTCTTTGGGGATGCTTTTCTGCAAAGGGGACAGGACGACTGCACCGTATTGAAGGGAGGATGGATGGGGCCATGTATCGCGAGATCTTGACCAACAACCTCCTTCCCTCAGTAAGAGCATTGAAGATGGGTCGTGGCTGGGTCTTCCAGCATGACAACGACCCGAAACACACAGCCAGGGCAACTAAGGAGTGGCTCCGTAAGAAGCATCTCAAGGTCCTGGAGTGGCCTAGCCAGTCTCCAGACCTGAACCCAATAGAAAATCTTTGGAGGGAGCCGAAAGTCCGTATTGCCCAGCGACAGCCCCGAAACCTGAAGGATCTGGAGAAGGTCTGTATGGAGGAGTGGGCCAAAATCCCTGCTGCAGTGTGTGCAAACCTGGTCAAGAACTACAGGAAACGTATGATCTCTGTAATTGCAAACTAAGGTTTCTGTACCAAATATTCAGTTCTGCTTTTCTGATGTATCAAATACTTATGTCATGCAATAAAATGCAAATTAATTACTTAAAAATCATACAATGTGATTTTCTGGATTTTTGTTTTAGATTCCGTCTCTCACAGTTGAAGTGTACCTATGATAAAAATTACAGACCTCTACATGCTTTGTAAGTAGGAAAACCTGCAAAATCATCAGTGTATCAAATACTTGTTCTCCCCACTGTATCTAAGGATAACCATACAACATTTGGTAAATGTAGATGCTTCTGAAGTTGAGGAAAATGAGATGGTTTGTGGGAAGTCTGACTTTCGGGAAATGGCAGTTAAAGTACACTGAATTAAGACTACCAAACGCCAAACACCTATTTAGATCCAATCACCATCTCTTCAAAGTAAGTTACTACGTACAGTCCAGTTTGTTACATTCTCTATGAAAAGTGTTTTTAAATTATGTGTAATCCAATGAACTTTGAAATTATAGATGTATTAACATTTTAAAAAGTGGTTAAAATTCCTGAATTGTTGATGACTGTGGTATGATAAACTGAAGAAAATATACATTTACATTAAGATTTTGACATTTTTATGAAGAGCTGAGAAATTCATCAGAACTGCAAAACAATGTTTTAAATCAAAGGGGAATGCTTGATGAACTTCTGTTCCGTTTTAAACTTGTGTCCCATACAAATCCTGTGTACATACTCACTGACCTGTTTAGGTCAACCAAAATAAACCGTCAAGCTACTTTACTTCATAGGAGGTATCGCAGAACAGTTCTTTTTTTGTCTGTATTATTTTAACAGTAAACTGGAAATCATCCAGTTAGACATAACAACCATCTGGTTTCAGAATTTAGATTTCTCACTCTGAGTGTGTGATCACAGATATTCACTTTTCTTTAGTATCCAGTGTTTGGATCATATCTGCATGAATTACAGTCAATATGAAAGAGATTGGATCAAGATTGAAGGTTGTTCCATTAAAACTTTCCAAAACATTTCACAGTGCACTTGGCAACACTTCCTCCACGTACAACATTTGGATGTTAGGTAATTTGGTTGTTCTTCAGGCTTAAAACCTATCCAAACCAAAAACCGTGGATAGATGGCAGCATTCGAGCAAAACTGAAAGTGTGCACCACTTAATTTAACCACAGCAAGGTGACAAGGAATATGGTGAAGTACAAACAGTCCATTTATGCACTCCGTAAGGCAATCAAACAGGCAAAACGTCAGTACATAGACAAAGTGGAGTCGCAATTCAACGGCTCCAACACAAGACGTATGTGGCAGGAACCCCAGAAAATCACGGAATTTAAAGGGAAAACCAGACACAGCGTGGACACCGACGTCTTGCTACCGGACAAGCTAAACTTGGACGAGAGCCACCGCTGCTTCCGATGACTGTGAGCTCTCGTTCTCCGTGGCCGACTTGAATAAGACATTTAAGCGTGTTAACCCTCACAAGGCTGCTGGCCCAGGCGGCAACCCCAGCCGTGTCCTCAGAGCATGTGTTTACGAACATATTCAATATTTCTCTGCTGTCCCCACTTGCTTTAAGATGTCCACCATTGTTCCTCTACCCAAGAAAGTGAAGRTAACTGAACTAATGTAAATTACTATCACCCCGTAACACTCACTTCTGTCATCATGAAGTGCTTTGAGAGGCTAGTTAAGAATTATATCACCTTACCCGACACCTTAGACCACTGCAATTTGCATACTGCCCCAACAGATACACGGATGACGCAATCACCATCACACTGCACACTGCCCTACCGCATCTGGATAAGAGGAATACCTATGTAAGAATGCTGTTCATTGACTACAGCTCAGCCTTCAACACCATAGTACCCTCCAAGCTCATCATTAAGCTTGGGGCCCTGCGTCTGAACCCCGCCATGTGCAACTGGGTCCTGGACTTCCTGAAGGGCCTCCCCCAGGTGGTGAAGGTAGGCAACAACACCTCCACTACGCTGATCCTCAACACAGGGGCCACACAAGAGTGCGTGCTCAGCCCCCTCCTGTCTACTGCCAGTTCACCCATGACTGTGTGGCCATGTATGTCTCCAACTCAATCATCAAGTTTGCAAATGACATAACAGTGGTAGGCCTGGTAACCAACAATGATGAGACTACAGAGAGGAGGTGAGGGCCCTGGTGGAGTGGTGCCAGGAAAATAACCTCTCCCTCAGCATCAACAAAACGAAGGAGCTGGTCGTGGACTTCAGGAGACAACAGAGAGAGCATGCCCCCATCCACATCAATAGGGCCGCAGTGGAGAAGGTGAAAAATGTCAAGTTCCTTGGCGTACACATCACTGACAATCTGAAATGGTCCAACCTCACAGACAGTGTGGTGAAGAAGGCACAATAGCGCCTCTTCAACTTCAGGAGGCTGAAGAAATTTGTCTTGTCACCTAAAACTTCTACAGATGCAGCATTGAGAGCATCCTGTCGGGCTGTATCACCACCTGGTGTGGCAACTGCACCGTCCACAACCGCAGGGCTCTCCAGAGGGTGATGCGGTCTTCCCAACGCATCACCGGGGGCACATTACCTGCCCTCCAGGACACCTACAGCACCCGGTGTCACAGGATGCCAAAAAGATCATCAAGGACCTCTGTAACCTAAGCCACAGCCTGTTCACCCCGCTACCATCCCGAAAGTGAGGTCAGTACAGGTGGGACAGAGAGACTGAAAAACAGCTTCTACTGTATCTCCAGACCATCAGACTGTAAAATAATCACCACTAGCCGGCCTCCGCCCAGTACCCTGCACTAAACTTTAGTCACTGTTACTAGCCGACTACCACCCAGTTACTCAACCATGCACCTTAGAGGCTGCTGCCCTATATACATAGCCATGGAACACTGGTCACTTTAATAAAGGAACACCGGTCGCTTTGATAATGTTTTACCCACTTCATACAGTATGTACAGTATATACTGTATTCTAGTCAAGGCCTATCCTATTTAACTATTGCTGTACGCTATTCTATCCTACGTATTCTTCAGATATATTACATATTCTATCCATATACTGTCCATAATGTCTATACATCCCATTAATTAATTATTTATTTATATTTATATAATTTGATGATTTGATTTAAATACTCTGATTTGTCTCAAATCCCCTACTGGTTGCAAGTGGCTGCAGAAAGACAAGACTGGGAAAAGCCAAGGGACCATTTTAAAGCAAATACAAGAAAATCTGAAAAACCTCTGATCCAGTATGAATAAGAAAATGTAACAAAACTTTTCTTTTTCGCCATTAGCAGTTCAAAGTTGTCTTCGGACAAACACTCAGTGATGAAGACCAGTCCGTGTGAGTGTCCCATGTCTGACTTGGAGATGTCCACAGTGAGTCTTTCAGATCTCTCTAGATGAGAGGGCCTGAGTGGTGTGGGACAAGGGCCTTCATCTGTCTATTCCCTTCTCTGTTTGAAGAGCATCTAAAGCTCTCAGCTTCTCACTCCGTCTGGACATGTTTCCAATAGAGAGAAAGCCTTTTACTTTGTTACTTTGGTGCTGAGAACAAGGGGAATCACTCTATAATTGATTTTCCATACTTTTGTTCCATTTTCAGTTTCAAAGTGACTGGGTTTTGGTTTTAGCATGCCATTGAAAATGCGCTTGGCAACTTTCACCTCACGCAAAACGCTTTCTCTCTTAAACACTCAAAAACAACAGAATCAAATGAGGTCGGATTGTTAGCCATATTTAATTCATAGACTTCACTATGTGCTTTCTTCATGTCTAGCGTGAAAGACATGCTTTCTTCATATGTAGTCAGCTAAATAAATTAAACATTTTACCATAACCAGATATTGGATGTTAAAAATTCAACAACAACAAAAAGCTTTGAATTTCCAGAACTGATGTTCTGTCCCATAGGTTCTCTCTCCAGATCCTACTGCCTTTCAGAACAGACCAGGGGAAACAGTCTTTAGAGCACGGGGTATACTGCACTACATGGCTGTTTTTCAGAACAAGAAAGTGTTTAAACATAAATTTAAGAGGTCCATAATTATGTATATCTTTAAATGAGCAATTGAATGGTAATGAACACCCAGCCAGGCTGTTTTCCTACAGGGAACTGGCATGGCTGTTTTCCATGTTATGCTTTATACTGTACTACTGTATATGCTATATTTCTCTAGGACAAGGTCGTTGAAAACCCAGCCAGGATTTTGTGCACAGCAAACCAACCTCCTATGGCCCATTGTCACGCCCTGGCCTTAGTATTCTTTGTTTTCTTTATTATTTTAGTTAGGTCAGGGTGTGACATGGGGAATGTTTGTGTTTTTTGTCGGTTTTGGGTGGTTATATGGTAAAGGGGGTGTTGGGTGTAGTGTATGGTTTTGTGTTGAGTGTATGTGTCTAGCTGTGTCTATGTTGGGTGTAGTTGTCTAGGAAGGTCTATGGTTGCCTGAATGGGTTCCCAATTAGAGACAGCTGATTTCTGTTGTCTCTGATTGGGAGCCATATTTAAGGTAGCCATAGGCTTTCGTTTGATGTGGGTAATTGTCTATGTCTGAACGTTTGTAGCCTGTGTATGTGCACTACGTTTATTTAGCTTCACGATCGTTTTTTTGTTTTGGTTAGTTTGAAAGTGTGTTTTGTTTTTGTTTTTTCCTTCTTCTCAATAAAAAGAAGATGGCTTATTTTCCAAATGCTGCGTTTTGGTCCGTCAATCCTCCCACACGATCGTGACGAATTACCCACCAATACAGGACCAAGCGGCATGTAAAGCGGCACAGGACCCACCTACACAGGATTCTTGGACATGGGAGGAGATACTGGATGGTAAGGGGCCTTGGGCACAACCGGGAGAATATCGCCTTCCTCGTGAAGAGCTGGAGGCAGCTAAAGCCGAGAGGAGGCGATATGAGGAGGCAGCACGGAAACAAGGCTGGAAGCCCGTGAGTACAACCCAAAATTTCTTGGGGGGGCCTTAAAGGGAGTGTGGCGAAGTCAGGTAGGAAACTCTGCGCCTACTCCCTGTACTTACCCGTGGAGAGCGAGAGTAACGGGCAGACACCGTGTTACGCAGTAGAGCGCACGGTGTCTCCTGTACGCGTCCATAGCCCGGTTCGGTACATTCCAGCTCCACGTATCGGCCGGGCTAGATTGAGCGTTGAGCCATATGTCATGAAGCCGGCCCACCGCATCTGGTCCACAGTGCGTCTCTCGGCCGGCGTACATGGCACCAAGCCTTACGCACTGGTGTCCCCGGTTCGCCTACATAGCCCGGTGCGGGTAATTCCACCTCCCCGCACTGTCAGGCGACGGGAGCATACACCCAGGTAAGGTGGGCAGGCTCGCAGAGAGAGAGCCCAGTACGCATGCACGGTCCGGTATTCCGGCGCCACTCCCCGCCCCTACCCAGTACCACCAGTGCCTCCTCCACGCACTAGCCCTATGGTGCGTGTCTCCAGCCCTTTACCACCAGTCCTAAACCACGCACCAAGCCTCCTGTGTGTCCCCAGAGTCCTGTGCGTCCTGTTGCTGCTCCCGCACTAGCCCTGAGATGCGTGTCCCCAGTCCGGTACCACCAGTTCCGGCACCACACCAGGCTCAGTGCGCCTCAGCCGGCCAGAGTCTGCCGTCTGCACAGCGATGCCTGAACTGCCCGTCTGCCAAGCGCCATCTGAGCCATCCGTCTACGCGCATCGACATCCGTCTACCCAGCGCCATCTGAGCATCCGTCTACCCAGCGCGCCATCTGAGCCATCCGTCTACCCAGCGCCATCTGAGCCATCCGTTCACTAAACCCCGAGCCATTAGAAGCCGCCCGTCTGTCCCGAGCCGTCAGTCAGGAAGCCGCTAGAGCCATTCGTCAGACAGGATCTGCCAGAGCCGCCAACCAGACAGGATCATCGCCAGAGCCGCCAACCAGACAGGATCTGCCAGAGCCCGCCAACCAGACCGGATCTGCCAGAGCCGCCAACCAGACCGGATCTGCCAGAGCCGCCAACCAGACCGGATCTGCCAGAGCCGCCAACCAGACAGGATCTGCCAGATCCGCCAGAACAGCCATGAAGCAGCCAGATCCGTCAGCCAGCCGTGAGCAGCAACCAGAGCCATGACACCGTCAGCCAGCCATGAGCAGCCAGATCCGTCAGCCAGCCATGAGCAGCCAAAGTCGTCAGCCAGCCATGAGCAGCCAGATCGTCAGCCAGCCATGAACGCCAGATCCGTCAGCCAGCCATGAGCAGCCAGATCCGTCAGCCAGCCATGAGCAGCCAATCCGTCAGCCAGCCATGACAGCCAGATCCGTCAGCCAGCCATGAGCAGCCAGATCGTCAGCCAGCCATGAGCAGCCAGATCCGTCTGCCAGCATGAGCACCGATCCGTCAGCCAGCATGGGCCGTCCCTCAGTCCGGAGCTGCCGTCCCTCAGTCCGGAGCTGCCGTCCCTCACCGTGCCTCAGTCCGGAGCTGCCGTCCCTCAGTCCGGAGCTGCCGTCCCTCAGTCCGGAGCTGCCGTCCCTCAGTCCGGAGCTGCCGTCCCTCAGTCCGGACTGCCGCCTCAGTCCGGAGCTGCCCCTTATCCTGTCGCCCTTATCCTGGTGTGCCCCTTATCCGGTGCTGCCTTAGTCCGGAGCTGCCCCTTAGTCCGGAGCTGCCCCTTAGTCCGGAGCTGCCCCTTAGTCCGGAGCTGCCCCTTAGTCCGGAACTGCCCTTTATTCAGTGGGGTTAATGTGGAGGGGGGTCATTTGGAGGAAGCTACGGAGGCGGTTAGTGACTGTGGTGGGGTGGGGACCACGACCAGTGCCGGAGCCGCCACCGTGGAAGGAAGCCCACCCAGACCCTCCCTAGACTGTGTGCTGGTGCGCCCGGAGTTCGCACCTTAAGGGGGGGTTATGTCAGCGCCCTGGCCTTAGTATTCTTTGTTTTCTTATTATTTTAGTTAGGTCAGGGTGTGACATGGGGAATGTTTGTGTTTTTGTCGTTTTGGCTGTGTTATATGGTAAAGGGGGTGTTGGGTGTAGTGTATGGTTTTGTGTTGAGTGTATGTGTCTAGCTGTGTCTATGTTGGGTGTAGTTGTCTAGGAAGGTCTATGGTTGCCTGAATGGGTTCCCAATTAGAGACAGCTGATTTCTGTTGTCTCTGATTGGGAGCCATATTTAAGGTAGCCATAGGCTTTCGTTTGAKGTGGGTAATTGTCTATGTCTGAACGTTTGTAGCCTGTGTATGTGCACTACGTTTATTTAGCTTCACGATCGTTTTTTTGTTTTGGTTAGTTTGAAAGTGTGTTTTGTTTCGTTTTTTCCTTCTCAATAAAAAGAAGATGGCTTATTTTCCAAATGCTGCGTTTTGGTCCGTCAATCCTCCACACGATCGTGACACCCATGGCCTTGTCTGCTGTATGTGAAGCACATCATTCTCTTTCTTTGATGGGAGCTAAATTCATTTGGAATTAGATGCAATGTGGAGCATTAGAGTTAAATGGACTAATACACCACTAATAAGGGGCGGAGAATTAATGCTAAATCCTCTTATATGGCCATTACATTGTCACTTCTTCCGAGTGTAAAGACTTTTAAGGGAATGGAGAGCCCAGCCATCATGTCATATCAACATGTATTACTGTATATTATTACATATTATTCCCGTGGTACGGAGCTTTCAGTATGGAGTCGTGTGTGTAAAAAATAACACACATTCTCCAGTCCACCACAGGAGGTTGGTGGCACCTTAATTGGGGAGGACAGGCTCGTGGGAATTACTGGAGCGGAATGAGTGGAACAGTATCAAATACACCAAACACATGGTTTCCATGTGTTTGATGCCATTCCATTCACTCTGTTCCAGCCATTATCATGAGCCGTCCTCCCCTGCAGTCCACATACTGGTTTTCTTTCTTACTAAGGTCCTATTTCCAGAATGTGCATCCGGGCAGGGCTATATTAAGCTGTATGGATTGAGTGAGATGTAGCGAGGTAGTGTATGTTTTGGAAGGAGTAGGTAGGTAGGCTTCAGAGGTACCACTGCCAACACATTCCCAGCCAGTCTGCTGGGGGCTGGCATGGGGGCTGGCAGTGGCTTCCCACCCAGCAAACAGAGCAGGACCCTAAAGCTTCAACGCTGGCCTCTTTTCATATGGCCCTGTGTCTGCTGCTCTAGTGATTATGGAGCAATGCCCTGGTTGGTCGGTGCCTCAGCTAGTTGACTGACTGTCGGCTATTTCTAGGACAGGGACAGTGGAGGAGGGCCAGCGTCTCCAGGGCGTCTCTCATGCATCTTTAACTGGGATAAATAAGTAACGAGGATGTTGAGGACTCCTGTTTTGTTTTTATCCGTGGCACAGAAAAGTGATGGCAGATGGGAGGGAACGATCTGGGGCAATGGGGGAGAGAGAGGGCGGCACTGTTCAATCCCCTCTAAACCATTTCAAGGGAGCTTAAACTGCCAGGGCATGTTGTTGAGATGATGGGGATGCCACCTTTAACTCTGATAAGCTGCCTTAAGCCAGGTGTATAAACAGGTATTCCAAAGGAAATACCTGCCACAAACCCTCCTTCCTCCTACAGTCTGAGAAGGTTGGCAAAGCCAGACTTAAAATAGGATATAATAAATCACTTGACTTAGTGCCTAACTTGAGTACTGGATTAATTTAATTCTAATTAACTGAGCAATGAGTATGAGAATAAAGCAAAAAGGCACAATATACAAATAAATACTAACACATATATATATATATATATATATATATACAGTGGGGAGAACAAGTATTTGATACACTGCCGATTTTGCAGGTTTTCCTACTTACAAAGCATGTAGAGGTCTGTAATTTTTATCATAGGTAAACTTCAACTGTGAGAGACGGAATCTAAAACAAAAATCCAGAAAATCACATTGTATGATTTTTAAGTAATTAATTTGCATTTTTATTTTATAGTTTATTTGATCACTACCAACCAGTAAGAATTCCGGCTCTCACAGACCTGTTAGTTTTTCTTTAAGAAGCCCTCCTGTTCTCCACTCATTACCTGTATTAACTGCACCTGTTTGAACTCGTTACCTGTATAAAAGACACCTGTCCACACGCTCAATCAAACAGACTCCAACCTCTCCACAATGGCCAAGACCAGAGAGCTGTGTAAGGACATCAGGGATAAAATTGTAGACCTGCACAAGGCTGGGACGAGCTACAGGACAATAGGCAAGCAGCTTGGTGAGAAGGCAACAACTGTTGGCGCAATTATTAGAAAATGAAGAAAGTTCAGATGACGGTCAATCACCCTCGGACTGGGGGCTCCATGCAAGATATCACCTCGTGGGGCATCAATGATCATGAGGAAGGTGAGGGATCAGCCCAGAACTACACGGCAGGACCTGGTCAATGACCTGAAGAGAGCTGGGACCACAGTCTCAAAGAAAACCATTAGTAACACACTACGCCGTCATGGATTAAAATCCTGCAGCACACGCAAGGTCCCCCTGCTCAAGCCAGCGCATGTCCAGGCCCGTCTGAAGTTTGCCAATGACCATCTGGATGATCCAGAGGAGGAATGGGAGAAGTCATGTGGTCTGATGAGACAAAAATATAACTTTTTGGTCTAAACTCCACTCGCTGTGTTTTGGAGGAAGAAGAAGGATGAGTACAACCCCAAGAACCCATCCCAACCGTGAAGCATGGAGGTGGAAACATCATTCTTTGGGGCTGCTTTTCTGCAAAGGGACAGGACGACTGCACCGTATTGAGGGAGGATGGATGGGGCCATGTATCGTGAATCTTGGCCAACAACCTCCTTCCCTCAGTAAGAGCATTGAAGATGGGTCGTGGCTGGGTCTTCCAGCATGACAACGACCCGAAACACACAGCCAGGGCAACTAAGGAGTGGCTCCGTAAGAAGCATCTCAAGGTCCTGGAGTGGTCTAGCCAGTCTCCAGACCTGAACCCAATAGAAAATCTTTGGAGGGAGCTGAAATTCCGTATTGCCAGCGACAGCCCCGAAACCTGAAGGATCTGGAGAAGGTCTGTATGGAGGAGTGGGCCAAAATCCCTGCTGCAGTGTGTGCAAACCTGGTCAAAGAACTACAGGAAATGTATGATCTCTGTAATTGCAAACAAAGGTTTCTGTACCAAATATTAAGTTCTGCTTTCTGATGTATCAAAAACTTAAAAATCATACAATGTAATTTCTGGATTTTTGTTTTAGATTCCGTCTCTCACAGTTGAAGTGTCCTATGATAAAAATTACAGACCTCTACATGCTTTGTAAGTAGGAAAACCTGCAAAATCGGCAGTGTATCAAATACTTGTTCTCCCCACTGTATATATATCTGACTGCACGTTTTCACCATCATGTTTACCACAATACCTTCTATCAATTTTATCTCCGCATGAAACCAAGGATAGCCATTTGAAAGAGCATGTAGGTATGTACGTGGGTAGCTAATAGCCATGTTTAAAATGAAAGTGTGTGAAAAAAGTATTCTACTTGTATTTCACAAAGCCAGTGGATCATTGGTATGCCTTACACAGAGCTGTTTGAATAATCCACAGTCATGTATTCCAGTGATGTAGGACGATAGCATTCTAAGCAGTTCCCCTCAGACTCTGCAAGTGGCGTGGCCAAAACCCAGCCAGTCATGAATGATGTACTTTGCTTCACTGGTGTGTGCTAATCGCCCTTCGGCGGTACACAGGTAGTGTTGCAAAGAGAAAGGGAAACCCTTGTGACAGACATGGGACGGGGGATGTCAGGGGGGAGGGCAGAGAGTGAGGACAACGAGAGCAGACAGGAGCAAAGAGCTGAGCTGCACGGTGGAGGGACGAAGGTAGGGTTGCTGCAGGGCACTCAGGCCTGAAAAAGCTCAGTTAGTCACCGATGGACAAGACACAGCACTAGTATGAGTGTCAGGACTTAATCCGCTGTCTCGCTCCCCTCGCCAGTCGCTTCCCCTCTCCAGCAGCCCTGTCTGTTTCTGTACACTGACACGCACACCAGCTCGCTCTGCAGACAGGTGCTCCTCTGGTCCAGCAGTGGATCCAGTGAAGAGGGCTCGGAGGTGCTCTCGAAATAGACAGGGGCAAAAGACAACGCTGTTAAAGCCATCGTGACTTCTTCCAATCAAATGCTGTACAACCAGCCTCGAACCACTGTGACACTGAGTGACAGGCCCACACAGGCCACTAGTCGTAGGATACAGTGGGTTTTGTGGATGGAAATCAGACCGTGCTATAGGGATTCATGGATTTCAGGGTGTGCAGCTAGGGAGACCCCTGTTTGTGTTGCTAAGACCCCATCTGTTGAGAACAGACCCACGATATAAGAGCAAGCTGGACCTCTAATAATCTCCATTATTCTAAACAAATTGAACATATTTCATGAATAATCCCATAAGGTAAATTACATTACATCTTGTGGTTTTAAAGTCAGACATCACTTAAAGCTGTCTGGACATCAAATAAGATTGAATATAGATAAAGGACCATTGCTTCAGAACGAAAATTCAATTTCCCCTTTACGCAGGGAATTTGTTGTGGGAAGAAGTGGACTCACAGATGCCTAATGAAATCATTTGTCCACTGTCCGAGCCCGTTTTCTTTAAAAGCCTCATTTTCGGAGCTTTTCAAACTCCGTATCACCAGATGAATCTGTGCATGCCCTACAGGCAGAAGGTCTAACTCCTTAACAGAACCAGCTCCCAGAAACATTACATTGGCACAGGGGTGGGTGGTTCTGGGATGGCTTGAGTGGCACAAAGGAAAATACAGTAACAACACGAACTGGTCCTGTGCATCCTGTCAGTAAGAAATACTTATCATCCATTTAGTTAGTTGCCTTTTAGAGCAAATTACAGGTTATACAGGTCTCTGAATAGTTGCATCTGTTGGGTCTATGCTGCCCTCTATAACATGGACTGCTCAGGAAAAGCATGTTCACGTGATCCATGCATATATTAATCATACCCTAATACCTAGCTCATGAATTGTGATTCCACATCCACAATAATTAACAGACTTTTCTATCACACTCTGTACAGAAAAAGCACAGCTATGCACAACTATCTAGTTGTAAATGAAAATCCAATAGGTTATAGCGAAGCCAGCAGCCACTAAAGTGTGAATCATTACAGCACAACACATTGACTCTCCAGGCTGTTCAGACAGACATACAGAGAGAGAGAGAGAGAGAGAGGTTGGAGGTGGTTGCTACAGCCCTGGCATCTACAATCGATCACCGGTTACCACTCTGTCAATGGAAACAAATGAGGCCACTCAAGGCATCCCTCTCCCCATCTCTTGTTCATTGTGCCTCTCACAAAACCTGTAATTATAACCAGATAACTGCGCTTAGAAATCAATCAAGCACTCTGGGGAGGAAGGAAAAACCTAAACATCATCCAGAAGGTGTGCTGCAGTGTACTGTAGCCTAGCGTTCAGGCCTGAGATGTGAGTAAATCAATCCGATGGAGTACAATATGTCACGGCGCCAGCCTGGAGTTTAATCTGGGTATTACAGCACCACTCTACAGAGCTGAAGGCCTTCTGCAGGTTCAACCCCCGGGCAAAATAAATATGGACTAGAAGCAATTTAGAGAGGTGGGGAGTCTGTGGGAATTCTCCAAACCAACAGTGAATACAGCTCAAATAGATTGTATGGGATATTAAATGACTGTCATTTTATGCAGGGGTGGCACTAGTTGTTTGAAATCAGTCCCTATCAATTTGCAGCAACAATTGTAGACTTTAATAATGCCGTTGTTTTGATGCTCTTGCCCAGGTGGAGTAGAGCGATGTAAAGACACAGTGAAGAAAAAAGGGTCTTTGTAAATGTGAATTGCTAGATTATTTCCTTTTAACCACAACACAAGTATTGAATAAATAACATATTTAACTGGAGAGGGATAATCAAGCAAGCGTGTTTTATTATTTCTAGTGAGGTCAACAGTCTCATTAGCATATTGAACATTTTCTGGCTGGCATATATTGGGCAAAGCAACATTTCCATTGTTGAATAATTACAGGCTTTAGCATGTTATTGATGCAACACGTTGGTGTCAATGTGGCAGTAATGAAGGTAAGAACGTCAGTGAATAGCCATTGTTACCAAACAAAACAATCTACAGTACATTTTACCTAAGCATTCAAAAAGGACAAAGACTGAGAAACTAATAGCAGTATTTCAGAGCATCAATTCTGCATGCTTAAAAAATGTCCTGATTAAACTCACGCTCTCTAAAGTGGTGGAATTGTAACACAATGTAAAATCTTTTCATTGATGTTAAATGTCATTCATCCTCCTGAGAGGTGATGTGAAGATCAGATATTCACTTTGATGTCTGTATGTAGAAAGATCCACTGTATAGTCCAGTCCAAATAGCAATACTGTGAGTTTATGTAGTAATGTCAGTTACAGGACGGCTGTCTGATTGATGAATTATGCTCTTGGCCAAGCCATGAAAGTGGGCCAGTAAAACAAACGTCCATAGGAAAAGGCCTTGTCAGATTTATCCCAGGACATAAAGGGTGTGGGACAGATGACTCAGCTGTGTGTGCTGTCAAGTTCACCAGTACTCCAGCCTCTAGTACATTCGTGCGAGAAACACACACACACGCACACGCACACACACACACACACACACACACACACACACACTCCTTTTGTTCTCTGAAGTAAAAAGTAAGAAGTCCTCTCCTATCAGTGTGAAGGTCCTGCTGTCAGATTTAAGACAGTAATAATGGGATCTCACAGTGAGCCCCTCAGAGAAAGTTTAACACTAGAGAGAGAGAGGACCACTGCTACGGTGGAATGAGAATCAACTTAAAGGAGAGGGTATTTTTAAATATGCCCTGCGGTCTGGTCTTACATTGCCATGCAGGGGGAGTCCTGATAAGACTGAGATGGTATGGACAAGCAGCTCACACCAAACAGGCCTATCAGCTACGACCAGCCACACAACTAGACACAGAGCACACGAGACCAAATAGAGATTGCTGCTTTACCGCCATATAAACTGTGGGCATATAAACGCACCTGCAAAAAAGGACTCCTTTACAAAACAGTGTTGGGTTGTAATGTTGTTAAGATGTTGTATTAGCCAAGCTTTCAGTTGCTTCTCTGGGATGGCCTTTCAGTCACCACATGAGTAGATTACTGTCATTAACGCTTCACTTCATATGAACAACTCTCATTCATTCATTCCACTGGACCGCCACCAAAAGAAGGAAATGAAGTCTCAATATTTTGTCTACAAACAGGTTTCCTCAACACTCTAGCAGGACACTGGAACAGAAAGGACCACTGTTTGGGGGGGGGGGGTTTGAAGAAGAAAATAAACTTCTCAAGGGTGACACAATGAATGCTTTTCATGGCCAGACTATTCTCCTCCCGGAGTCAGTCGGCATTCCAAAGGCTCTTTCTTAATTCCAGGGCATAAAAAACACGCCAAAGCACATTTGTGAGCTTCCTTGCTCTCCTTCCAGTCCTAATACCACATGCCAATCAGCCAGAATTACCATAGTAACAACAACATGGCAGACATGCTCAGAGACTCAAGGAGAATGGCTGATTCTGTTCCTGCCTTCCTTTCTCTAATACCCTGTATTCACACAGGGGGGAGTGGCATGGTGCTGGGCTGTTGGCAGTCACGTCTCACGGCTAACCGGGGACATATGAGGACTCCCAATCAGACGACCCAGCTAACCGGGGACATATGAGGACTCCTAATCAGACGACCCAGCTAACCGGGGACATATGAGGACTCCTAATCAGACGACCCAGCTAACCGGGGACATATGAGGACTCCTAATCAGACAAACCATTTAAAGGTAAATGACACCCAAGCGGACCCTCAAGACTCCCCTTTGCTCACGGTTGCCAAATGGACTGTATGCAGCCAGGATGTGTCTGTGCGAGAGAGAACGAGGCCTGGGGATGCATGCAGAGCAGCGGAACTAGGAGACATTGTGTGTCTGCATGTAAACAGCTGGAGAGTAAAGCAGCCGGAACGGGTTTAACCGGCTGCTCCCTCACTCCTGCAGTACCTTTACCGACAGCACTTTGCCTTCCAACGTCTGCAACTATCTCAATCTCTCTTCCTTCCATTAACTTTTTTWAATTCCACATCCGATGATGTTATCAGCTTAATCTGCTTTGAATTACCTTGGTTAAAAAGGATTGATAGAGCTTTCTGTTGTTGTCAAACAGAGGAGAGGAAACACAGAGGAAGGGGGCAGGGGAAGAGAAGAGATGGAGGGGGGGATAGAGCCAGGAGGAGGAGAAAAAAATATCCCCCGTGGGAACAGGAGTGAAAAAGAGAAAGTCAATGGAGACGGCAAAGTGCCAAGGCAAGCAGTCAGCTAGCGGTATATGCATTCATTAGAGAACTACAGGCTTCATTGGGAGGCCTGGGGGTATTCTAATGTTGTTAACATCAGATACAGGGACTGATTACTTTCCACTTGATGATGAAAGACAAATACAATACCACAGGCCTCCAGACGGACGTAAGGGAGAAAAGCAATGCATTAAACATCCCTTTGATATGTGTGTGATTGTGGCAGCAATTCCATAATTGGGACATGCTTACACACAAATGTCCAATGCATGGCATATTCTAATGTGAGTTGTGATGTCATTATCTGTAGGAGAGAGAGGGAGAGAGAGAGAGAGTGTCTGTCTGACTGACTGATTGACTGATTGACTGGAGAGAGTGACTGACTGACTGAGGAGAGAGAGAGAGAGAGTCTGAGGAGAGTGACTGTACTGACTGACTGGACTGAGGAGAGCGAGAGGAGAGAGAGAGAGAGAGAGGAGAGAAGAGGAGAGAGAGAGAGAGAGAGAGAGAGAGAGAGAGAGAGAGAGAGAGAGAGAGAGAGAGAGAGGAGAGAGAGAGAGAGAGAGAGAGAGAGAGAGAGAGAGAGAGAGAGAGAGAGAGAGCGAGAGAGAGAGAGAGAGAGAGAGAGAGAGAGAGAGACAGAAGAGAGAGTAGAGAGACTGAGGAGAGTGACTGACTGACTGACTGACTAACTGAGGGGAGAGAGTGACTGACTGAGGGGAGAGAGTGACTGCCTGAGAAGAGAGAGTGACTGCCTGAGAAGAGAGAGTGACTGACTGAGAAGAGAGAGTGACTGACTGAGAAGAGAGACTGACTGACTGACTGGGAGAGAAGAAAGAAAACGAGAGAGAGACTGGGGAGAGAGAGAGAGAGACTGAGGAGAGTGACTGAATGACTGACTGACTGACTGACTAACTGAGGGGAGAGACGTGACTGACTGAGGGGAGAGAGTGACTGACTGGGAAGAGAGAGTGACTGACTGAGGAGGAGAGTGACTGACTGAGGAGAGAGAGTGACTGACTGAGAAGAGAGAGTGACTGACTGAGAAGAGAGAGTGACTGATTGAGGAGAGAGTGACTGATTGAGGAGAGAGAGTGACTGACTGAGGAGAGAGAGTGACTGACTGAGGAGAGAGAGTGACTGACTGAGGAGAGAGAGAGAGAGAGAGAGAGAGAGAGAGAGAGAGAAGAGACTGGGGAAAGAAGAGAGAGAGAGAGAGAGGAGAGAGAGACTGGGGAAAGAAAGAGAGAGAGAGAGAGAGAGAGAGAGAGAGAGAGAGAGAGAGAGGAAGAGAGAGGAGAGAGAGAGAGAGAGAGAGAGAGAGAGAGAGAGAGAGAGAGAGAGAGAGAGAGAGAGAGAGAGAGAGAGAGAGAGAGAGAGAGAAGAGAGAGGAAGAGAGAGGAGAGAGAGACTGGGGAAGAAGAGGAGAGAGAGAGACTGGAGAGAGAGAGAGAGAGAGAAAAAACAGAGAGAGACTGGGGAAAGAAAAAAAGAGAGAGAGAGAGAGAGACTGGGGAAAGAAAAAAAGAGAGAGAGAGAGACCGAGAGAGGTTGTCTAAATCCTCCTAAGCTATGTCTACACAAAATGGCACCAGGCAATGCACAACCATCAGCCAAAGCCGGCAGGTGTTACCTGAAACACTGTAAACACTGTCATACAGTTTATAACAGCAGCAGAGCCAATACCTGAGACAGGGCTGTTCCAGGGGAAGGGACATGAAGCCGAGAGAGGGGTGGTTACTACTACTGCATCACCCCCTCCTGCTGCAGTCAGAGAAAGCACCAAGCCCAACACGGTACACAGCGGAACCAGCTGCATCAGCCACCAGAAGACAGTGATAAGTAGTGCTTGGACGTGATTCAAAAAATATAAGCTTAGGCTGCACTGAGCCATATTTGGAATTGGTTGGCATTACTGACACTACTGCAAACTCATTCTTCACAGGGATCAAATCTGCAATATGGCAAGCGTTACCCCCACCTCCGCCTGCCGGCCCACATACCAAGACAAGCACTAGATCAAATAAAGTGTAAGTAGCGATACTGTTGTGTGCTGTATACAGATGAGAAAGTGGACTGTGTATACAGTTTATGGCAGTGGTATTCAAAGTCAGGGTCGCAACCCCCATTGGGGTCGGGGTTATGACCCCAAGTGGGGTCGCCAGGGGAAATGCAATGCGGTCGCTCCCCGAAAAATATAATAATCATGAGCCAATATATAAACATTTTTGAGAGTTAATTTGAAAAATACAATTTTATTGAGTAAATGTATTTATTGGTTTATTTTCATTTTCATAAGAGAAATAAATTAAAGGTTATTTGTTGATGTAAATATCTAAATCTAGCAGTTTTTTTAAGGTTGTGTCAATAGATTTGGGGTAGGGTGTGGTTGAGAGAAATGCTTTGGAAAAAAATAGGGTCCCCAGAAATTCTGAAAAAATGTAAATACCACAGGTGGATGTCGTAGAAAGATAACAGAACAAGGTATTTGGCATGAAAGGGATAAAGAAACACAAAGTCTATATAATGTCTTATTTTGGCAGCTGAGGCACTACCTAAGAAAACAATGTCTAAATGATAACTTCCTTTCAGAAGAATACTGGGTGTTTCTTACCTTTCATTCCAAACTTCGAACGTCGGCCATATTTGTTGATGAGAACAAACAGGACAACAAGAAGGACACAGGCAAATCCGGCAAGGCCCACAGCAATAGACACCTGGAAGACGACAAGACAGGGCTTAGTGAGAGTAAGTCTCACAATAAAGATATACCTCCAAAAACCTGAATAGCCAACAGTCACGAAGCCTACAGTAAATGCAGGGCTTGTGAAAACTGGATTAGTAATGTTTTACTGAAAACGGCCTTTATACATTCTCCGCTGGCAATAACAAAACAAAGAGAAATCAAAAAGGAGAAGCCCAAAATGAAGTTATACTGAAAAACCGTCATACGGTATAATTAGGACCTCCAAACAATTGGAAGTCGTCTCTCCTCCCATGTCACTGCTCTCTTCCCCATTAAAACCTTCAAATGAGGAAATAATCTCTATCCAGTCAATTACAGCACAAAGATGAGCGAAATTACATTTTTAAGAAGTTGTTAAACACAGTGGGCAAAAAGGAAAAGGCAGATAGGAGCGAGCTACAAGGCGAGGGAGTGAAAAAGAAAAGAAATGGATTAAAATAGCTCAAACTAAAGCCTCTTTTTAGTTGTTGTTCCCAGGAAAAAGAAGAAGTTGATGTTCTGTATACAGGTTGTATCTCCACTAGATTAGAAAAGCCACTTAGTTGAGCACCACAGTGTTCTCAAACTCACCCCGAATGTGTCCTCCTCAGGCCTGTGTGTTACTGTGATGGTCGGTGTTGGAGTCCCTGTGATGAAGACAAAATAAACACTATTTATGAAAGTACTGACAGGCAACCGACAGTGACATGTGCAGTATATCCTGAATACCTAACATGCAGTCTACACAATCATTCTGAACAACTAGCCATAGGCATAGAGATGCAAATAAAGAGTTGGAATCCATGATGGGAGGGGAGAAGGGTGGGTATGACCTACAGTGTGTACCAGATCAAAGAATTACAGCACACACCCACATTTCTTGCAGCTAACTGATGTTATGCTTAATGCTTTGTAAACTGTGTAGAGTCAGTTGGGTTGTTGCCCTTCACAGATCTGCTTCCATTTCTGATACAATGAGACCTTTTCAAGTCTCTCATCTGTATCCACTTCTATGGAGACACTAATGCCCCTGGGTTGCCCTCCCATCATGCTCTCTGCTAACAGGCCGCGGTGCGAAGCAATGTGGTGTAGCGGAACAGAACAGAACAGCGCCGGGTGTTTCTGATGAGCCCGTCTGTCCTGCCCGGCCTCTTCCTGCCTTCCTACCACCAAGTGGACTCATCCAACATCATTTTGAGCCCTGACAGTAACAATCTGTCACTCTTTCCCTTATGCGTTCAGGATTTATTATGCGTGGAAAATCCCAATGAAGCTCTGGCATGATGTCAATGTGAGGGCCTGGGGATGAAGGTCAGTGGCCGTGCTTGCCTCTACATTTACCTCCTAAATTAGAACAGATTCAAGACTAAATGAGCCTGTTGGTCCTCCAATGATAGAGGTGTCTAGCTGTAACCTTGAGTCTTACCCAGCTAAWGTAGGCAGTATATGGTGGCAACAACATTTTGGAATTAGGGTAGTGAATATCAGAAGATTAAAATGACATCAAATGTAAGCTCCCGTGACCTTTTTGTTGCTCTGCTTATTAAATAGATGTCGTGGTACTATTTACGTCAGTGCTATTTACATATTTCCTGGTACTATTTCTTGTTGACTTGTCTGAGAAGAAAAATCACTTACCATAACCCCCCTAGAGTTGTTTTAATCACCTTTTGTTTCAGTTTAATCTGTGTGTTTGAGCTAGAGACTTCCAGGTTCTTGCATGTCATGGTACTATTCATGTCATGGTACTATTTATGTCATGGTACTATTTCTTGTTGACTGTCTTCTAAGATCACTTACCATAATCACCATAATCTGTGGGAAAAGAAGACAGAAGAGGAGTCATCAGTGGCGTGCTCAACCAGTGTGTATATATGCACAGGGCACGTTCAAAGAAGAACACCGCTTTCACTCTCCACTGTTCAAATAGAAAGACTCAAAACACCATCATTGCGTAGTAAAACCATGACAAGTAGTGCAGGTGTTTGAATGTAAACGCGATGAAAGTGTTACGATACACTGAACGGATTTCAAAACAGAACGGAAGTAGTCTGAAACAACCAAAGTGGTTCTTCAATCTGAATCATTGTGTTTTTAAGAGAGTGATGTGAAAATACTTTCTGGTGTTTCAGTATATGTAAAAGGCAGCACCAAAACACACAAATAATGTTTTGGCAGACACTGTCTCTCATACAGTATAATCAAATGTTTTTACATTGCAAATGGTTAATAGCATGAATATTGATAGATTATAAATATTTATTTATTTTCAGTTAATATTTCGATTAACATTTTAAGGAAGACACTGGTAATGTAATACTTTTCCTAGGGTAGAGTTTGGCACTAATTATAGGCCACAGTTGCCAGGAAACTTTGTGAGATTAAAAATAATGTTACATTCCAAATTGGCTATGTAAATTAAAGCAGAGGTCAAATCACATTTTATTGGTCACATTCCCTCTAGCAAACTCTATGGTCAAATATAAAAACAGGCAAGTTTGCGGGTGCTTCCCCTGTCTTCGGGTCCTTCATGAACTCAGACAGTTGAGAGCACACCAAATACTCAGATGAAACGCTCCAAAACAATCCAAGAAAGTATGTGTCAATAAAAATGTACAAAATGTTATTACATTGAAGGAAAAGGAATTCACTCAATATGAACTTTTGTTTTGTGTAGCATTTCAGCCACTAATGCTAACAGTCCAAGTAAAACGGCCTTCTCCTTACTACATGTAGGTGTTAATTGACATGTCATTGTTTGCACCTTTTTGTGCATTTGTTTTTTAGGCAAATTACTGCCCGAGTTTCAGTTAATACTGCTGGCTTGTTTGCCTATTAGCTTTTAGTTTTATCTACTGTTTGATATATATATATATATATATATATATATATACCCCACATACTATATGCTAGACTGAATAGCCACTGCCATTTTAGCCTGCTCTAGCTTTGGCCTACCACACAACATGCTATTGCATCCCACTTTTGACATTCATATTGTTATATTGTCGCTATATTTGCATAGCTTAATCATGTATATGCTTTTGCATATTGCTACTGATGATTAATAATTGTATTGACATTGCAATTAATCAATAATATAGCATTTGATAACTTAATTATGCATGCATGTACTATCATTATTGCTTGTTATGATTTGCCATTTGTCTCCCTGCCGAAAAACATGCATACATACTACGTTACCCAATGGCTGGCCAATCCTAATTAAAGCCAATCAAGTCCAGGATCAGACTAATGCCAACTGAACTGACAACTGTCAATCATATCATCTAACTCAACTGTACTGAGCTTTAATTAATCTGAACAACCATCCATGCCGTGTACCATCTAAATATAAAGACTCAGGTCAGTACATTAGCATAATGGATGACTGGTGGATCACATTGAGCCCTGGGCTTAAGTTTTGTACAAGAATTAGTAATTTTTTTCCATGAAAGTGAAATATAATGTCACATTTTTTATTTAAAAGAATATGATCAATACCTTACAGATTGAACTGTCTTACTTTATCAATGTAAAAATGTGAAAGACCTGTTCATGTTTTGAAAAAGTACTAAATTATTCACAACTATATTTTCTCGTGTCCTTTGTTTGAGCAAAATACTGGCCCTTTGACCTTTTGGAATTACCAATGACAAGTTTAGATACACCACATAAGGGAATATACAAGAGGAGCGACTCTCATTTACACTAAACTGGAAACTCCAGAAGGATCTAGTTCTGCACTAAACAGGATTCGAAACACCATAGCATTTTCAACCTTTTACAGATTAGTGCTCCCAGTCTCAGGCAAGGTGTTGCACGACTCTTACGTGGTGGTACAACACACCATGTCATGTTTCAGAACACCTCAGGATGAATTTATCAGTGCACCTTAAATCTTTCCCAATACCCTCACAAACATGTTTCAATACTCAAGCAAAGTTATGGTTTTGTCTGCTATTAAGGTGGTGGCAGCTCAGTTACCACAAATGTTTGTGATACAAAGCACTTCATTTTAACGGTGTACTACTAGCCAGCAAATATATCTAAGTGTGTTTACTGGGTTTCCACATTTGAAAACAAGGATGGTCCAACTTGGGTTGTCATGGAGTTAGTCAAGCTTCTCCGGTCTTGTTACTGTGTTCCCCTCTGCCTATGAACCTCGTCATCCATGTTTTGAATTCCATTATCAAGGACTCCCTGAAAATTTGGTCCCAATTCTGAAATCACTTTAGTATTAGGCAAGCCAGTTGCTTCTCCCCGTTTAACATCCAGTCATCTTTTCCCAGCATAGCAGATCTACACTGCATTCTATCTCTGGCATGGGATGGTCTGGTATTTTTTTAAACTTTGATTACACATTTGCCTCAGCCCTTAATTGGGGTTGGTGTGTTGGATGCCGGGGAGGGGTGTGTGGGGGGGTGTGTGTGGACAAGGGGGGGGGCACAAAAAATGGGGAAGGAGGAGGAAAAGGGGGGGGGAAAACAGAACCCTTTGGGCCTGGACCAGGATTGAGGGGAACTGTTATAGGCCAAATGTTGTTGGAGCTGCTAACAAATTATTTCATTTGACATTCTTGTGAGCAGTGCTGTTGTAATTACCATTGTATTACTATTTATTGCTATAAAAAAATATATTTCAAATGTTTTTTGTGCTGTCTTGGTATGATGGGTGGGGTGGGAGGGAGGGGAATGAAGGACTGGGGATGTTCTACTGTTATCAAATGACAATCTACAAGTAAAGGATTTTTCTCTAAAGAATAGAGTAACATTCCCAATGAGATCTTATCTTCACCTCTAAATTAATCCCCTTTATTAATAGAGGCGTGACAGCGAGAGAGACCGTTTCTATATTCACCAGTGAACCCGTTAATAAGACAGTAGCACTTAACAGTTTTAGCTCTGCTGCTCCGATCCATGCAATATACTGTTGGACTAACGAAAGATCACAGGTATAAAGCTACTTTATACCTGCACTGCTATACATAGCTACTATAGCAAGTCAAATCTACCTACCGTCTGAAAAAGGGGCGTTGAGGAAGTGTCCATACACTGTCTTGGTGGTGACTCCTAGGAAGTTGCTAGCTTCCAGAGTGTAGTTGCCGTTGTTGTGGTGCGTGGGGTCCTTAAAGTTGAGGCATCCCTCTAGGTAGTCCTGGTAGGTATCCATCTCAGTGCGGATATAGTCACTGGGGGGGATCTCCTTGTCCCGGTGGAACCAGCGCAGGGTAGGCTGGGGGTTGCCACGCACTGTGAACTCTATGCAGGTTTCATGGCGACGCTCGGGCTCGTCTAGCTTCAGGATGGTGGGGGGGACTGTTGGGAGGGAGGACAGACATAAACGAGGTACAGTATGTCAGAGATGTGTTTTTCAATGTGTCGGCATCATGACATGTGACACACACAATCTTCTAGTTACACTATGTACCAATGTTCAGGGGGTTGTGAGTGGTTTGAAGGCCAGCAGTATAAATGGTGTTTTGTTGATCTTTGAAGCTGCTGCTAGGATGTGGCTGCTGACCACAGGAACATTGGGTTGTCTCCAGGCTTTTGGCTGAGTGGACACATCACCCACTCTGAAGGATGGCAGCCAGAGGCAGTAATAATATCACACCTCATAAAAGGCGCCCACCATATACTGTAACTCCACATCCATGGTCGGTATGTTGAAAGCTAGCTAACCATCTGCAATTACAGGGCTGTAAATGTGCCATACTGAGCTCACATAAAGCATCAATCATACTTCGATTCACTGTTAATATACATATTAAGAGAGCATGCCAATTTCCTCATTGTTAGTTAATGCAAGGTAAAACGCAGAGGGCCTCTGTGAAAAGTAAGTGCTTGAGAGAGAGCAGGGAGAAAGAGAGAGCGAGAGAGAGAGAGAGAGAGCGTGAGAGAGGTTAAGAGAGCGTAGGAGAGAGAGAGAGACTTGAGTTTGCGGATCTCATCATTATCTCTGGCAAATCAATACTGTATGTATTGGGTACTGAGAGAATAGTGTTACACCCCTGTTGCCATCACCCGTCAGTATGAATGTAAATGCAGGAGCAACAAACAATTATCATATTACCCTGTAATGGTATCCAGCTGATGGAAACAGTGTGGTCTAATAAAGGACGTAAGTCTGGGCCAGAGAAATGTCCACCATATTAACAATCAAATGTTTGTTTTTTTATTAATAAAAATAGCAACGTTGGGGGAGTTTAACTGAAAAGAAAATGAAAGTTCTTAAATAGTTCTTTGTCAGTTCTTAAGGTTCTTTGAAGAGCTCTTGCCTGATAAAGAACCTTTGAGATAAGTGTGGGGTTCTTGAAGTGGCATCTACGGTTCTTCAGAATTCTAAAAGGTTCTTGAAATGTATGGCAGCCTGCAGAGGTCCCTTGAACAGCACACAGAAAATTGGCCAGTGTTAACTAGTGTTGAATGAAGAGTTAAATCAACACGGTAAAGAGTTAAATGAACACTCAGTGGTGTAAAAGAACCCCAGTGTTGGTGTTAATAACCAGAGTTGAACCAAAACCACACCCGTCATTATATTTCCCAGCATTCTCTATTGCAGTTTGATTTTTAGAATTGTTTGTTTCAATATCTATGTTTTTGCATGTACATTGATTGATTCATTAATCTTATGCTACTGAAATATAAATAACATACATTTTTCTAAACTAATCCAATCATTTAATTTTATTGACAATATATTCACTTAGGATCTCACTTGTTGAAGACCACAGGACTGAAAATGAATGAATGCAACAACCATGTCTGTGTCTCTAGCAAACACAGTCATGGGTGGTACTGGTAACTCTTAAATTCACTCTAAAGGAACCATGTAAAATATGCAAATGCAGCTTAAACTCCTACAGCAGGGCTATTCAATTCCAGTCCTGGAAGGCCGAAACATTCCTGGTTAGGGATTTTTGTATGGTTCTTCAAAGAACCATCCCATTTATGGTTCTTCAGAGACCCTACAATGATTCCCTTATGCCATCGATCTCAATAACCAAATTTGGTTCCAACTTTGAGTGTTCATTGAAAACAGTGTTTTGTGATGATCATAAGAACATCGCGCCAACATAAAGTGTGGAACTATAGTGGAGCGAATATCAAACTGACAGCAATTATTTCCTGGCTTGACTGTCAGTTAGTCTAACATCACCACAGCTGTTGACTCTGTGTTTTAAGGCGTTTCCAACAGACACGCCAAGCGGCTGTTGGGATGATTGGCAATTACCAAGAAAACCAAAAGAGCATGTGGTTTCATAAAGAACATCACGAACAAAAACAAATGGCTTTGCAGTGCAGCACCAGTGAATAACTAGCAGGACCTTCCAGATGTTTCCCGACGAACAGGGTCAGAGCTCCCCTCTCCTTGCTCTGCTGGAAAGCAATCACGCACATTATGTGATGAACATTCTATAAATCGCTGTCATCTTTCACAGAAAGGACCACTGCCTTCTCATCAATGAAGTATCCACATCCAAGGGAACCACCCGCCAGCTCGCACGGATCAATATTCAACACAATGACCTCCTGGCACTGACAGAATGTAGAGGATAGAACGCATAACAGTACTGATAGAATGGATAAGAGTAGGCTTAGTTATATAATGGAGAGGATAGTAATGGAATGGTAAGAATACGATAGATAGGAGCAGTGATCGAATGGATAGGCTAGAATGGATAGAATTGCATGGATAGGAGTACTTATAGAATGGATAGGAGTACTTATAGAATGGATAGAATAGCATGGATAGGAGTACTT
>NC_036842.1:60065257-60158839 GCF_002910315.2 Salvelinus sp. IW2-2015
GTCGGCCGAAAACCTCGGTCGGGCTGAACTGACACCTCGGCCACTCTCGGGTAAATATGCACTACCACCCAGCTGTTATTCTGCAACAACGGAGCCTCCAAGATCCCTCTCCAGGCTATGAATATCTCCCTCTGTGGTACGAGCACCGCTGCCGTGGATGATCCCCCCTCCACACCTCCCAATCATCCCATGGTTGAAAAAACTGGTTGAATCAACATTGTTTCCACATCATTTCAACCCCAAAATTAGGCCTGTCATCAACATTTGGGAATTTAGTATTTTTCACTCAACATTTAACCTACATCCATTGCCATGGATTGTCAACTAACGTTGAATTCACGTTTAGTTGTCAACTCAACTAAATGTAAATCAAAAGTAGAGGTTAAATTTTGTCTGTGCCCAGTGGGTAGGCCATCCACATCACTTTTCATAAGAATGACCTAAACGCCTGACATAAACTTAATCTCATGAGAGGTCGAGCAAAAACAGTGATGACCACTCACCGTTCTCACCGAAACTCTGCTTGTTCCTCCTGTCCTCTCCCAAATAGAAGAAGGAATTCCCAGACATAATAACTAACAGTAAACAAGCCTGTGTTTCTTCAAGGTTGTGGCATCCCTCCCTTCTCTCGCCCTTGCGCAGACAAATTTCAAGTATGCCAGAGAGAGAAAGCGAGAGAGTAGAGAACTTGTGTGTGAGAGGTGGTAGTACTGCGTATTCTCCTTCTCTCCTCTCCTCCATCAACACTTGAGTCGTCACTCTCGCCGAGCTCCCCTGGACCGGACGGAAGGTCTTCCCTCTCTCTCTGGACTCTCTCGATTCCTCGTAACCCGTCGCCCTCCCTATTCTCTACTCTCCTCTCTTACCTTACTTTAGACGAGGTAACGAGAGACTAACAGACTTGAGAGACCTCTCTCCCGCTCTATCGCGCGACTGCCATGAGAACCCAGATCCTACTAAACGAGAGCCTTCACTGCCGCAGATGGACGACGCCACCTATCCTCACGCTGGAAGACACCCACTCCCTCCCAAACTTTCCGCCCCCCCCGATGAGAGCCTCCCGCGCACCCTTCCTCTCTGATCTGAAATTGGACCTTAACGCTCCAAGTGATCCGAACCGCTTTTTAACGACTTGGACTTTTTGGATTTTCCTTCTTTACCATCCTCTTTGACCTGATGGTCCCTAAACCATCTCTATACCTCTGATCCGATATGGAGCTTCCCTGAGCTCATCTGCCGTGCTGATCCTCCTTCAACTTGGTACCCTCTGGACTCTCGTACCGCACATGCCGCCCCCCACGACCCTCGACGCCTAGTCTGTGAGAGCTCTACCTTCTTCCACCCCCGGCCACCCCTGTCCTATCTGCCTCGTAGGACTTCTTCCCGCAGTCGCCAAACCTGTCTCGAGCTGACTCGCCGATCCTCTGACGCTTTGGACTTCTATTCTTAGCGCGTGATCCTTCGAGTCCCTATGTTTTTCCTCTGAGCTGGGACTTGATCACCTTCAGCTTCATACGCCTTCCTCTTCCTCCCTCATCTTCTCTCTCCCTCTTCCTCTGCGGCCGTGCCGGCCTCCTCCTCGCTCCGTGCACACTCCTCCAACGCCAGACTACTTCATGTTCCCGTACGATACCATGCACCTTGCAGGACAACTGCGCCACCGTACTTCCCCGGCTGCTAACCGAGGACTGGGTTCCGAGCGACTCCGACCACTATTTTACGGCTAGCATCGAGAGCACCAGCCGTCCTTACCTTTCAGCTGCGGAGAGAGACTGTCCTCCCTCAGAGAGAGACGGAAAGCAGCTCTCACCTCTCTCTCTCTCTCCTCTCCTCTCGCAACCTCTTCTCCCATCCTCCTTCCTCCACCCTTACGCCTCCTCTCCTACCCTCCTTCCGCACTCTCCCCTATCCACCACTTCTTCCTCTTCTCTCACTTCTTCCTGACTTCCTCTCTTCCGACAGCCCCAACACTACTACAGCCTTGTTACATGTTCGTCTCCGCTTTCACCCTCCGATTGTCTGGCTGCTCGTATTTCTTTCTCGTTCTCTCTCTGCAAGCCCCCGCTTACACTCTACCACTTGCTATCTGGACCGTCTTCTATAACAATTCTACCTACAGTGCTATTGTAGTAGCTGCACTCCTCCAGTGACTACATCTTTGTAGCCGAACCCTGCAATATCCTCTCTATGTGTCTGCTTATCACTTCTCTCTGGAGACTGCTTCATCCTCTCTGCGACGCCCTTTTCTCGGACAAGGTCTACTTATATCGACGTGTATGCACTCCGCTGACCGTGCTCTGACTATTGGATGGACTCGCGCATAGCTTTGACTTGACCTCCTCTACCACGCCTCCTTATGACCTAAATTCCTCGTAATTGATCGCCTGTTACCGCCTCCTACCAGGTCACTCCAAGACTTCTCGTCCTCGTCTTGACGATCGACCTCCTCTCTTCATTCTGAACGCTGCCATGCGCTAGTCCCCTAGCCGGAGGTCCTTGACGTCTGATTACTCTCCACCCCTATCTTTCTCAACCCTCTTCTGACTCTGCGTTTTGACTCTGATCTAACTCGATCCCTGCGGCTAGAGCCGCTAGCAAGACATGCAGCCCGACGGCAGCACGACCTACGTCTCTTCTTGACTCGTCTTGCCTCATCGTACGACTCTGTTCTCTCTCTGCACTCTCTCTCTACTTACGTCTGCTCTCCTCTGACGTCGCCTATCCGTCTTCGTCACGTCTACCCTTGGCCTACATAATCTCTCAGTTTATGTCTCTACTTACTCTCTTCTTTTTCTGACGATCTTTGTAGCCGCTCCTATGCTACATCCTACCACTCTGTACTCCTTGTAGCGGATTGACTATCTCCGAATGAGACCGTCTACCACGTCGTCTCTACAACTACGTCGCAAGCCTCGATTACCTTCTGATCCCTTGGCTTCGATTTCTCCCGACTCTACTTGTTGCTCTTGAATCATCAAGATACGGTCCTCTCTTCTGAAGACCCCGTTCGAGCCTCCTATCTTCCCTACGTCCTATCTCGATCTCTCCTTCTACCTCGGCTCGATCAACGCCCATCTACCTCTACCTCCTTTCATTCTATCATATTACTCTCTTCTATTGCCTCTCTTCTCCTTCTCTCAATCTACTTCTTCTCTCATTCTCCACTCTTCTCATCTCTCTTCTCCTCTCTGCGTCTCTTCCTCATCTCTCTCTCTCTGCTCTGCTCTTCGACTCTCTCCTCTCTGCGTGGTCTACTCTCTCTCTCTCTATCGGTGCTCTCTCTCACTCTCTTCTGCATCGCTCTAACTCTCTCTCTGCCTCCTCTCTCTCCTCCTCTCTCTCTCCTCTCTTCTCATCTCTTCTCTCTCTCTCTCTCTCTCTCTCTCTCTCTCTCTTCTCTCCTCTCTCTCTCTCTCTTCTCTCTCCTCTCTCTCTCTTCTCTCTCTCTCTTCTCTCTCTCTTCCACCAGACTTGCCGACATCAGTGTGACCCACTATATCTCACAGTGATTGAGGGACAGAGTCACCGTCACCTGTAATGGATCTGGATCCCCCCTCCCTGAGGTGGACTGGACCGTCCAATGACTCCACTCCATCAACACTACACCAGGTGGGTTAGCCCAGGACACCAACCACAAGGGACCCAATGCACCTGTGCTCATATCATTCCATATGTAATGGTCGTACCATTGTGCTTCTCGTTGCGCTAGCTTGCCCGGAAACAACTTGGCGTGTGACCTTGAGTTAGTTTTACGCTACAATACAACTTTAGGGTGCATTCTACTTTAGATCCAGGCATTCTGGACACTGCTTGTTTGTGTATGAAATAAAACATTATATGTCCAATTGAGGAATTAAAATGGAACTGGACACAACTTGGTTTGTGTCTTGTGACTTTCATAGCTTTCTTGTGAAACATGCAGTTAACCTGCTTTATGCAGGAGAATTGTATCTGATACAAAACTACATTGTCTGCCCCAATGCCTGTAGTTATCCTACAGTATCACTCCACTTGTCTTTTCATCATCCTGCTCTGTCAAAGTCCAAACGTGTACTGGCCATCAGATGTCCACTCCATCAACCTGACCCTGGTTCAACGGTGAAGCCGTGATGAACACTTCTACATACTGACCTGTATAGCAGAGAACAAAGTGGGGATGGGCCAACGCCTCCATCCAGCTCACTGTCCATTGTACGTAGATACCAATGACCAGTTCAAGTTCAACGTTTTAATTTATCAAATGGCAGACCACAAAACACTCTCAATTGTTTGCTGTTTGATGATGATATTCAGCTCAGATATTCATTCTCAGAGGCCAATGTACCCAACAGATAACACCAATATTAATCTCACAGTCAATGTACCAAACAGATAACACCAATATTAATCTCACAGTCAATGTACCAACAGATAACACCAATATTAATCTCACAGATCAATGTACCAACAGATAACACCAATATTATTCACAGTCAACTGTACCAACAGATAACACCAATATTAATCTCACAGTCAATGTACCACATAACACCAATATTCAATCTCAAAGTCAATGTACCAACAGATAACACCAATATTCATCTCAGAGGCCAATGTACAACAGATAAACACCAATATTCATCTCACAGTCAATGTACCAACAGATAACACCAATATTCATCTCACAGTCAATGTACCAACAGCTCAACACCAATATTCATCTCACAGTCAATGTACCAACAGATAACACCAATATTCATCTCAGAGGCCAATGTACCAACAGATAAACACCAATATTAATCTCAGAGGCCAATGTACCAACAGATAACACCAATATTCATCTCAGAGGCCAATGTACCAACAGATAACACCAATATTCCATCTCAGAGGCCAATGTACCAACAGATAACACCAATATTAATCTCAGAGGCCAATGTACCAACAGATAACACCAATATTCATCTCAGAGCCAATGTACCAACAGATAACACCAATATTCATCTCAGAGGCCAATGTACCAACAGATAACACCAATATTCATCTCAGAGGCAATGTACAACAGATAACACCAATATTCATCTCACAGTCAATGTACCAACAGATAACACCAATATTCATCTCACAGTCAACTGTACCAACAGATAACACCAATATTCATCTCAGAGGCCAATGTACCAACAGATAACACCAATATTCATCTCACAGTCAATGTACAACAGATAACACCAATATTCATCTCCACAGTCAAATGTACCAACAGATAACACCTAATATTATCTCACAGTCAATGTACCAACAGATAACACCATATTCACCTCAAGGCCGATGTTACCAACAGATACACCAATATTCATCTCAGAGGCCAATGTACCAACATAACACCAATATTCATCTCAGAGGCCAATGTACCAACAGATAACACCAATATTCACTCACCCAATATTCAGCTCACAGTCAGACCATGAAATAATGTAGAGGTGTCAAGCACCTTGTTAACAACATTCTTCTATAAAGTACACTAGTGGAATTATATGTGTAAAATGCCTCATTAAGGAACCTCCCTTTTATGATGACTATTGAACTTAACTCCCTCTTATAGATTGTAGCCTATGTTTCATAACTACTCTTATCCATTCTGTAACCTTTTTTATTTAACTAGGCAAGTCAGTTAAGAAAACATTCTTATTTACAATGACGGCCTAGGAACAGTGGGTTAGCTGCCTTGTTCAGGGCAGGACAACAGATTTTACCTTGTCAGCTCTGGGATTCGATCTAGCAACCTTTCGGTTACTGGCCCAACTCTCTAACCACTAGGCTGCCCAGTAACTACTCTTATCCATTCTATAATTACTCCTATCCATTTCTATAAGTACTCCTATCCATGCTATTCTATAAGTACTCCTATCCATTTCTAGAAGTACTTCCTATCCATGCTATTCTATCCATTCTATAAGTACTCCTATCCATTCTAGAAGTATCTCCTATCCATGCTTATTCGTATCCATTCTATAAGTATCCTATCCATTCTAGAAGTACTCCTATCCATGCTATTCTATCCATTCTATAAGTACTCCTATCCATTCTAGAAGTACTCCTATCCATGCTATTCTATCCATTCTATAAGTACTCCTATCCATTCTAGAAGTACTCCTAGCCATGCTATTCTATCCATTCTAAAGTACTCCTATCCATTCTAGAATACTCTATCCATGCTATTCTATCCATTCTATAAGTACTCTATCCATTCTATAAGTACTCCTATCCATGCTATTCTATCCATTCTATAAGTTACTCCTATCCATTCTAGAAGTACTCCTATCCATGCTACTCCTTCTATAAGTATCCTATCCATTCTATAAGTACTCCTAATCCCATTCTAGAAGTACTCCTCCATGCTATTCTATCCATTCGAGAAGTACTCCTATCCATTCTAGAAGTACTCCTATTCCATGCTATTCTATCCATTCTATAAGTACCCTATCCATTCTAGAAGTACTCATCTATCCATTCTATAAAGTACTCCTATCCATTCTATAAGTACTGCTATCCATTCTATAAGTTACTCCTATCCCATTCTATAAGTACTCCTATCCATTCTAGAAGTACTCCTATTCCATGCTATTCTATCATTCGAGAAGTACTCCTATCCATTCTTAGAAGTACTCCTATCATGCTATTCTATCCATTCTATAAGTACTCCTATTCCATTCTAGAAGTACTCATATCCATTCTATAAGTACTCCTAATCCATTCTATTAAGTACTCATATCCATCTATACAGAGAGAGAGAGAGAGAGAGAGAGAGAGAGAGAGAGAGAGAGAGAGAGAGAGAGAGAGAGAGAGAGAGAGAGAGAGAGAGAATAAGAGCAAGAGAATAAGGGAGAGAATGAGAAAATATATGTTGAGAAACAACACAATGCAACTGTGGTCATTTATTGTGCAGTCAGAAGTAGGTGAAGGACATTGTTATCATTCAGCCCAGCCCCAAACATTCATCACAACATGCCTGGGGAGGAACTGGAGACATTCCATCTCATCTCCAGGCCAGACTGGGCTAACTGTACCGTGTGACTGGGGCTGGGAGAGGGTGGACATGATTTGGACTTGCTTTTCCCTCAACAAACACAGGCCCTGCACTAGCCCTGGCTAAATCATTCATATTAAAAAACCCTCAGAGGTAAATGTCCGTACCTGCGTGAAAATCGGTGCAATCATCACATTTTATTAAACAAAACCCTGTGTGTTCACGCTATAGACTTCCTTTTTGCATGGGCCGCGTCGCGATCCACTGAATCCGCCGATGTCGGCCTATGCGGTAGACGGGCACTTTCCAAAGTCAGTGTTGTTGGAAATGATAGGATGCCAAAAAGTTACTTTCACGAAAACGTCTGTCAAGTCCAAATGGTTTGAACTAGAAACTATTTAGTCTACCCCACTATCGAAAGCTGAGACTCTCAAAAGCATAGGCATGTAGGATATTTTGCTCTACGACGCCCACAAGCATCACGAGACACATCTGAAGGTAAACCTGTATCAGGAGGAAGACATGTATGGAAGTGAATTGGGCATTTCCACGTCAAAGGTATATTGGTCATTTGTTAAATATTTCATAGATATAGGATAGACAAATCAAATTATTTGTTTTTACTATCTGTTTTGCCATGTATTAATGTGTTATTCAATGCATTTTATGTGTTTATAGAAGTAAGACCAAATTCAATGTGTCATCCGTCAAAAATTATATTTAAAAAATTATAGCTATAGAGGTCCTAAAATTCAAAATCAATTATCTTTATGGTCCATGGTATGACTATCTTTTTAAAATACATTTTAAAATACATTTTGCAGTAGCTTGGTGGTAGTTGAACTAAATTCAAATCTAGGTAGTGTTTTCAGGAGTGAAATACTTCTTTTTGCCATGTAGCGGTGTATCTAACTACTGGAACTACACATCACTTTTTTTCCACCAAAAAAACATATATACAGTAGTTTGGACACACCTACTCATTTAATAAAAAAWAAAAAAAATGTAAACTATTTTGTACATTGTAAAATAATAGTGAAGACATCAAAACTATGAAATAACACACATGGAATCATATAGTAACAAAGAAGTGTTGATAAAAAAAGAGATCTTTCTTCAAAGTAGCCTCCCTTTTCCTTGATGACAGCTTTGCACACTCTTGGCATTCTCTCAACCAGCTTCATCATTTCCAACAGTCTTGAAGGAGGTCCCACATATGCTGAGTACTTGTTGGCTGCTTTTCCTTCACTCTGCGGCCCAACTCATCCCAAACCATCTCAATTGGGTTGAGGTCGGGTGACTTTAGAGGCCAGGTCATCTGATGCAGGACTCCATCACTCGCCATCTTGGTCAAATAGCCCTTACACAGCCGGGAGGTGTGTTTTGGGTCATTGTCCTGCTGAAAAACAAATGATAGTCCCACTAAGAGCAAACCAGATGGGATGGCATATCGCTGCAGAATGCTGTGGTAGCCACGCTGGTTAAGTGTGCCTTGAATTCTAAATAAATCACTGACAATGTCACCAGCAAAGCACCCCCACACCATCACACCTCCTCCTCCATACTTCACGGTGGGAACCACACATGCCGAGATCATCCGTTCACCTACTCTGCGTCTCACAAAGACACGGCGGTTGGAACCAAAAATCTCACATTTGGACTCATCAGAACAAAGAACAGATTTCCACCGGTCTAATGTCCATTGCTCGTGTTTCTTGGCCCAAGCAAGTCTCTTCTTATTATTGGTGTCCTTTAGTAGTGGTTTCTTTGCAGCAATTTGACCATGAAGACCTGATTCACGCAGTCTCCTCTGAGCAGTTGATGTTGAGATGTGTCTGTTACTTGAAATCTGTGAAGCATTTATTTGGGCTGCAATCTGAGGTGCAGTTAACTCTCATGAACGTATCCTCTGCAGCAGAGGTAACTCTGGGTCTTCCTTTCCTTTGGGGGTCCCCATGAGAGCCAGTTTCATCATAGCACTTGATGGTTTTTGCAACTGCACTTGAAGAAACTTTCAAAGTTCTTGAAATTTTTCAGATTGATGGACTGTCGTTTCTCTTTGCTTATTTGAGCTGTTCGTGCCATGATATGGACTTGGTCTTTTACCAAATAGGGCTATCTTCTGTATACCACCCCTACCTTGTCACAACACAACTGATTGGCTCAAACGCGATAAGGAGGAAAGAAATTCCACAACTTAACTTTTAACAAGGCACACCTGTTAATTGAAATGTTTTCCAGGTGACTACCTCATGAAGCAGGTTGAGAGAATTCCAAGAGTGTGCGAAGCCTGGAATGAGTAAGTGTGTCCAAACTTTTGACTGGTACTGCGTATACACACATTCCAATACAAAAACAGAGTCATGGGAAGTACAAATAAAACATCACAAATCACCTAGAAAAACAGTTACATTCCTCCACAAAGAAGTCCTGATTTCAATAATAAAATTGCCTGAACAGCACCAGAACATCAAGATAGAATGTATTTTGAATTTTGTTCCAGAAATTCAGTGTATTAAAAGGAACCTCAAGAGCTACCCAATCCTGTGAACGGTTAGGCAACATAGCAGTCTATACTTCAACAGTAAAGTTAGATAAGACGGAAGTTTATGAAGTAGGGCCTTATAAACAAAAAGGGAGTAATGTAGAGATATATGGGTATTTAGCGAAGTCCAGCCAATCTTTTAATACAAGATGCAGTGATGAGTATCAAAACTGTCACCTGTAACAAAAAAAAGTGCACTATGGGAGATGGCATCTAAAGGTTTAAGAGTAGCAGCTGCACTTTGAAAAATAATATCAACATATTCAAGAACAGATCAAAAAGGTTGACTGAATAATCTGCTTCCTACTGCTTAGAGAAAGGCACAATCTGTTTCTGTAGAAAAAGCCAACTTTAAATCTTAGCTTCTTAACCAGCTGATCTATATGTTTTTAAAATTTCAAATCCATATTAATCCAAATGCTTAAGTATTTATATACTGGAACACGTTTGATTGGAGAACCATCTAATGACTGAACATTTAGTTAATCTGAAACATTCTCACGAGAGTTTAAAAACAACATGTATTTTGTTTTGCCTGTATTAAGCACACGTTTTCAATCAGCAAGTGATTCCTGCATAGCTATAATATCTGACTGTAGTTTTGACACAGCCAGATCAACAGTCAGGGCAATAGCATACATAATAGTATCATCAGCATATAGATGAAGTTGACCATTTTTAACAGATTGACCAATRGGATTTATATAAACAGTGAAGAGAGCTTGTCCAAAAATTGACCCCTGTGGTACACCTTTATGTACTTCAAGAAATTCGGACTTAACCCCATCAAGTACAATGGGMWGAGTTCTGTCACTAAGACAATCATGAAACCATGAACAGGTGTCAGAGCTCATGCCTATCGAGAACAACTTATTCAATAAAATACAAACATCAGGAATATTTCCTGAAAACAATTTTAAATAAAAAATGTGGGTTATTGAGCCAACAATGATGGGCGCTGCACACTTAAGCAGACTGGGATCCAATTGGTCAGCCCCTGTGGATTTCTTGTTGTCTATTGCTAGCAAAGCATCTATGACTTATTTTTTCTGTAAATAGCCTAAAAGAAAAGCTTTGACTATCATTTCTCTGATCATTCAGCAAGTTTCCCCTATCAGCATCCAGCCCAATATCCCTGTGAATAGGCTTAAAAGTTCTTTCAAAGAGATTACTCGCTGAAATAAAATGGTGATTAAATGCATCAATGAGGCCAGTGTCTGAATTAATTTGTTGTGGCAGAGAGGAGGAAGTAGAACCCTTCAGGAATTTGACAGTTTTCCAGAATTTTGCCGGGTTCCCATTACAATCCGGGGGAGCGGTTACGTAATGATCAGATTTAGCCTTTCTGATTTGTCTTACACAATGATTCCTCAGTTGCTTAATTAAACATTTGCCAGTTCGGGAGTAAGCCTGTGTTCCTGGCCTTGACCCAAGCATCATCTCTTTTATGAATGACTTCTGATAATTCCAGAGTGTACCAGGCATTCAATCTACCTTTAACMCTTACTTTTTTGAAGGGAGCATGATTATTCACAATAGTATTGAAGACATCTGCAAAAAGGCTAGATAAATCAGGTTCAGGGATAGCTGAAATACACTAAATTAAAGATAATGTAAAAAAAATAAAAAAAATTCACTGAAGTTTTTAAAAGTTCCTCTTTGTGATGACATAAGACTTAGATTTTGGTATTCTCACAACTCTAACACAAACAACTGGGTAATGGCCACTAATGTCTTGGGCGAAGACACCAGTAGAAATATCTCTCTCTCTGGTGTATTCGTTAAAATAAGATCAATCAGAGTTGACTTTAAAGGATCTTTAGGGTTGGCCGTGTAGGCTTAGTCACCAGCTGGGTTAGGTTTAGATCATTACACATGTCTTTTAGATATTTTGAAGCTTGCATTTCCCAATCAGTTCACTCAGCACAATAACTTCTGATTTAGTAATATATACTGTAAAAAAAAGATTTTGTTGTTTCAACTATATATTATTAAGTAACTGGTTTCACAGCCTTTTTTTGTACTAGCTGAACTTAACATTTTTAGTTGGCCCAAACTTTGCTACAACATGAGAAAACGTACAGTAGGCAAAAATTCTGTCAACTAAAAATGATGTCACGCCCTGGCCTTAGTTATCTTTGTTTTCTTTATTATTTTAGTTAGGTCATGGTGTGACATGGGGGATGTTTGTGTGTTTTTTGTCTCGTCTAAGGTGTTTGTATTGTATAGGGTGTTTTGTAGAGTTCATGGGGTTGTGTTCAGTGTAGGTGTTTATGTAAGTCTATGGTTGCCTGGATTGGTTCTCAATCAGAGACAGCTGTCTATCGTTGTCTCTGATTGGGAGCCATATTTAAGGCAGCCATAGGCATTAGGTAGGTTGTGGGTAATTGTCTATGTGTAGTGTTTAGTGTCAGCACTATTTGTTTATATAGCTTCACGGTTGTTTTGTTAGTTTGTAAAAGTGTTTGTTTCCTCTTCATTATAAAGAGAAGATGTATCATTATCACGCTGTGCCTTGGTCCTCTCTTTCACCTAACAACGATCATGACAAATGATGTGTTCGCTCAATTTGTCTAATACTGTATGTTCATTCAACTAGATATTATTATTTTGTCATCTTACCAAAAAAAGTCTGTCGAACTAACTACACACACAGTGCTTTTAATATACAATGTTTACTTACATATTTGACACACACTGAAATACATGTTTACTTATACTTTAGTATTCATTATGTCCTCACCTGGTATTTAAACTCAGAATCTCTTGGTTCACAGCATTCCAATCTTCCTGCTATGTCACCATGTCTGTGTATATAACTCACCTGTATTGCTACACTTTGTACTTCAAAATAAAGCTCAGCTCTGGTAAAAGTACAATCAATAAAAATKATTTTATTTATCATAGTGATTAAGATTAAAACAGGGTAATTTGCCCCACCAACATTAGACAACTATAGAGAAAAAAAAAGAAGTAAATCAAATCAATGATGGGGAAATGAGTCAGATTAACTTATAATTGACACAGACATGGTGGCATAGCAGGAAGATCAAAATGCCACCAAGAGGTTGTGAGTTCAAATCCCAGGTGAGGACATCATAATTGCTGTATAAATTAACATGGACAACGTATGTTAACGTGTGTCAAATATGTATTTTGAAAACTGTGTATGTTAACAGCACTGTGTTTGTGTGTAACTAGTTCCACATCCTTTATTAGGTAAGATGCCAAAATCATAATTTCTTGTTGAAAGAACAAATGATACAAATTGAGCAAACACATCATTTTAAGTTGACTGAATTTTTGCCCACGTTTTCTCATATTGGAGCTAAGTTCAGGTAACAAGAAGGATGTGGAACCAGTTACTTAATAATAATTAGTTGAAACAACTAGATTTTTTGGTGTTTTTTTTTGTACGTTCTGTTAACATATGACTCCAAAGTGAACTGTTCTTGCAATTTATAGTCTAAGGCATTTCAGATTTACATATCATTTTCACAAAGTAGTTTGTAGTGAACTACTTTTTCAAAGTAACTTTGGTTAAATAAACTGTATTTTTCTTGAGGGTAGATTTAGAGTAGCTTAACTTCTCCCATTGGTAGCTTGGTAAACTATATTTTTAGAGTAGCTTCCCCAACACTCTCCATATGTTAGCTTAGTAGAACCCCCCCACCCATCGCCCCCCTCCAAGGGCTGGGAGCAGATGGACCTGATTTGGACTTCCCCTCAACAAACACCGGCCCTACACTAGCCCTGGCTAAATCATTAATGTCACATTAATGTGAAAGATACAGATGACACATTTTAAAATGATAGCAGGGTAAAGCTGACATCGTTTTCATACAAACTAAACGTTTTCTTTGTAGAACTACCCAGAGCAAATACACTTTGAAACTCATATGCTTTGGTGGGTGGCTGTAAATGTCAATATTGAAAATAGAATATCACAGTGCTTGAGCATGAGGATGTACTGTACAGTAAGGCTCATATTATTCTGAAAAAGGATCAATGATGGTTGGAGAACAGAAGGGAGGGAGGGGTGTGATGTCAGTACCCTGTGATGTTCCACACATGCAGTACCCACGACCCCCCTCACACCCCGGCCCTCCAGATCCTCACACCCAGGCAGCTCCGGTGAAGAGTGTGGGGCTCTGATTAGACAGACTGGGTAGATATCACTGTTCGCTCACCCTCTGCTGCTTCAAACAAACCTTTATATGGCATCCTGTAATTTCCTCAATTTTACCCCTAAGATCGATTCTCCGGTACTTTAATATACTTTTTAGCCAGTAGTTCTGAAAGTAGCACTCACCGAAAATTGAGATTTCTTGGCTAATTTAGATAAAACAGTAATTCTGTTCATGAACTACACTTTGACACATCCAGCCTAAAGCAGGAGCTTAAACAATATTAGTAGTCGCCAAAGTTCAAGAAGATTCTTTAAGACACATTTATCCAGACATTTCCTATTCATTAAGATTAGGAGAATGGGTCAAATGAATAGTCCTCACAATTCTTGTACAATAATCAAATATTCAACGTGCCCATTGTTCTCACAGCAATTACAACACTATTCCTTTTCTTTCTTTCATCCTCATGGGAAAACTACTTTCCACTTTTGACATCTTTCCTGACTTTGCAATTATCATCACATTTGTCACATTTGTCTATGGACCAAAAAAGACTATGAAGTGGCAGTTAGGATGTCTAATCCCTTTAGTTCCACATGATGTGCACCACTCGCTTAAAGGGCCCTGTCTGCCTGCTGCATGGCTCTCTAAGGGCCTAGCTTGTCCCCCTACAGGGCTGGGGAGAGGAGCTTCTATCTGATCTCCATGGGTGGTACAGCACAGCACACTGGGTCCAACAAATGGAAAGAGAAAAAAAACACCTAGACCTGGACGACATTTCATTAACACTGCATAATCTCAGCTAGCTGTGTGCATGCACGCTTATTGATGAACCAATTTTGCAAAATAGAGATAACCTCTCTCATTTACAAGATGGGGTCAGAGAGTGTCAAGTCAAATAAAATCTCATTTGATTTGATACATGCTTCGTAGACTAACAGTGAAATGCTTACTTATGGGTCCTTTTCCAACAATGCAGAGTTAAAGATAATATAAAACATTTAATAAAAAAGAGAATTAGTGACAGAAGGCATAAATGGTCCATAGACAATAAAAATTATGAGTAAAAACAACATGGCTATACACAGGGAGTAGGGAAAAACAACATGGCTATATACAGGGAGTAGAAAAACACATGGCTATATACAAGGAGTAGAAAACAACATGGCTATATACAGGGAGGAGAAACTAACATGGCTATATACAGGGAGTAGAAAACAACATGGCTATATACAGGGAGTAGAAAACAACATGGCTATATACAGGGAGTAAAAACAACATGGCTATATACAGGGAGTAGAAAACAACATGGCTATATACAGGGAGGAGAAAACAACATGGCTATATACAGGGAGTAGAAAACAACATGCTATATACAGGGAGTAGAAAACAACATGGCTATAACAGGGAGTAGAAAACACATGGCTATATACAGGAGTAGAAAACAACATGGCTATATACAGGAGTAGAAAACAACTGGCTATATCAGGGAGTGAAACAACATGGCTATAACAGGAGTAGAAAAAACATGGCTATAAACAGGGAGAGAAAACAACATGGCTATACACAGGGAGTAGAAAAACAACATGGCTATATACAGGGAGTAGAAAACAACATGGCTATACACAGGGAGGAGAAAAACACATGGCTATATACAGGGAGTAGAAAACAACATGGCTATATACAGGGAGTAGGAAAACAACATGGCTATATACAGGGAGTAGAAAACAACATGGCTATATACAGGGAGTAGAAAACAACATGCTATATACAGGGAGTAGAAAAACAAATGGCTATATACAGGGAGTAGAAAACAACATGGCTATAACAGGGAGTAGAAAACAACAGGCTATAACAGGGAGGAGAAAACAACATGGCTATATACAGGGAGTAAAACAACATGCTATACAGGGAGTAGAAAACAACATGGCTCTATACAGGGAGTAGAAAACAACATGGCTATATACAGGAGTGAGAGAAAAACAACATGGCTATATACAGGAGGAGAAACAACATGGCTATACACAGGGAGTAGAAAACAACATGGCTATACAGGAGTAGAAAACAACATGGCTATACACAGGGAGTAGAAAACAACATGGCTAATACAGGAGGAGAAACTAACATGGCTATACACAGGGAGTAGAAAACAACATGCTATATACAGGAGTAGAAAACAACATGGCTATATACAGGAGGAGAAAACAACATGGCTATAACAGGAGTAGAAAACAACATGGCTATTACACAGGAGTAGAAAACAACATGGCTATATACAGGGAGTAGAAACAACATGGCTATATTACAGGGAGAGAAAACAACATGGCTATATACAGGGAGTAGAAAACAACATGGCTATATACAGGAGTAGAAAACAACATGGCTATATACAGGAGGTAGAAAACAACATGGCTATATACAGGGAGTAGAAAAAACAACATGGCTATATACAGGAGTAGAAAAACAACATGGCATATACAGGGAGTAGAAAACAACATGGCTATATACAGGAGTAGAAAACAACATGGCTATATACAGGAGTAGGAAAACAACATGGCTATATACAGGGAGTAGAAAACAACATGCTATATACAGAGTAGAAACAACATGGCTATATACAGGGAGTAGAAAACAACATGGTTATATACAGGGAGTAGAAAACAACATGGCTATACACAGGGAGTAGAAAACAACATGCCTATACACAGGGAGTGCATACCAAATGGATATCACAGCCATCGTTATACACTAGGTAACACGCAGTTCTGGCTCAGAGTTAATCTCTTCAAATGATGATCTATTTGGTTACAATGAACGGACTAATTTGGTTTGGTGCAGTATTCTGTTCTGTCCAAGGTCAGTGTAACCTGGGTTCACTGTTCCATGTGTGTCTGATGCAACTCTGATGAGTGGTGAGCAAAGGCTTCCCACTTAAGACATAACAACAAAAATTATGAAGTGTGTGTGTGTGTGTGTGTGTGTGTGTGTGTGTGTGTGTGTGTGTGTGTGTGTGTGTGTGTGTGTGTGTGTGTGTGTGTGTGTGTGTGTGTGTGTGTGTGTGTGTGTGTGTGTAGGCAGATGGTCTCTCTTACTCAGTACCATGACAACATAAAGATAGCCAATGGGGAGTTTGGCCATAGCACTGATTTACTGATTATGGCCTGTGAGACTTAAATCATTTGCATGTCTTCCACTGACCTGATTAAAACATCAAATTAACCTTTGGAAAGGTCAAGGTGTCGTGCAGCTAGAAAAACACATGGGAGTCCCGTAGCCTATACGAAGAGCTGGAAATTGCTAATCACATATAACTTAATCATTGTTATTTCCTGTTATGTATTATACATTGGTATCTGCTTTTAAATGGCTAACTTAGCAAGTGATAGGTGGGTATAGACATTGTATAGAATGTGACAACAGAGAAATACATTTTATTTCATTTAAATTTGTATTAACTTGTACTTGTAGTTATTCAGGGTAGCCCAATTGAGACCAGGGTCTCATTCCCAATGGTACAAACATTTTGTCCCAATCATTTACATTCCAATTAAAACAAGAATAATAAAAATAACCACAAGGCACAACCTCAACACCACAATTTCAACAAATAAACCACTAGAATCAATCGAAACAACTGCAATCCTCAATGAATTAATTCAACACCAGAGTCGTAAACTGCTCTAGCAGCACCAGAGAATCAAGATGCCAACAATGGGGGGCACTAAAATGATTTACCTAAATTGGTCAAGACCAGAGGGACCTCAAGAGTTAACAATCCTTCGAGAAGGTTTGGTAGCTCATTATTTTATATGTTAGCAACAAAGTTAGGTAAGTTGGAAGCTTGTGTAGTACAGCCTTTTAAACAAAAAGGGAGTAATGAATTGATCTAAGGGACTTCAATGAGGACAAGCCAAACTTTTGATACAGGATGCAGTGGTGAGTATTAAAACTGTCACCAGTGATGAAATGAATGGCCCTATGTTAGACAGCATCCAAAGGTTTAAGAGTAGTGGCTGCTGCAATCTGGTAAATGGAATCACCATAGTCAAGAACTGGCAGGAAAGTTGACTGTACAATCTGCTTCCTGCTATTTAGGGAGAGCCTAGATCTGTTTCTGAAAAAGAAGCCCACTTTGAATCTTTGCTTTTAAACTGTGTGTTTTTTAAACAGGAAGTCTTTGTCAATCCAAATGCCCAGATATTTGTAGGTGGGAACCCAATCAATGGAAGAACCATCCAATGAATAAATATGTAGCCCATCTGAAACATTCCTGCGAGAACTAGAGAACAACATGTATTTAGTCTTGCCCGCATCAAGTACAAGTTTTAAACTAACCAAGGCTTTCTGTAAGGTATCAAGGTCAGATTGCAGCTCTAACATAGCCTGGTTAACAGTTGGGGCAATGGCATACACAGCAGTGTCRTCTGCATACAGATGAATATTACAACTTTAAAGATATGGACCAATATTATTTCTATAAATAGTAAAGAAAACAGGTTCTATTACTCACCCATTCAGTACTATATTATACAGTACAGTATTGAACATGAAATCATGCGTAGGGAGGTGTGGCCTGAATCAAAATAGCTCCCATTTTCTAGCTGGACTGGGAATTGAACTGCCTGCCACATACGCTTACCATGATAAATTAGACACAACGGTTTTTCATCAGTTAAACGTAAAGTTGGTGATGAGCAATTTAACAAGATCCTTACAGTACGTGAGTGCTCACTTAGTGGCAATAGCTATGCCAATACACCTAAAAGATCCTCCATTAACTACTCTACTGTATTCTCTAGGCAAACTGGCTAATGTTAATGTTAGCTGTACATATTTGAGTTACACACGAGTTACACACGAGTTAGTGTCGCCATACTTAGTGAAATCCCAGTTACACACAAATTGTTATTTATATATATATATATAGTGCCAAATAAGGGTTATTTGGCTTGTAACCATAGCGGAACCCTGATTTGGTGCTATATGGAACCTTTTTTTGAAGGTTCTATAAAGAACCATGCTCATAAGGTTCTAAATGGAACCTGTATGGTGCCAAAAGGAACCCTTTCCTAAGGTTTTATAAAGAAACGWTTTCATGGTTCGTTATAGAAAGTTTATGGAGAATGGTTTTATAAAGAACGTTTCTCAGTCTCAAAGGTTCTTTGTAGAACCATACAGGGATTTCTATTCTGATTTAATTGCCATATTATATTTGTAAAATTCCATAGGTTTTATTATTGTGTTTATTATATGGGTCAGTATGGTTCCACATACTGTAGAACCATCACCCTGCCCAAAACATTATTGAGGAACCAAGATTGTTTTAATGTGTACAGGATTTATGCAGTTTCCCTGGTTGGATTTGCATTAAACACAAACTGAGAGCGACCAGAGAGGAGCTGAACACTGCAGCAAAGGAATATGACAAAATCAAATTTGTATTTGTATTTATTAAGGATCCCCATTAGCTGCTGCCAAGGAATTTACTGACCTGCGATCGCCTAACCTAATCTACAGTATGTAATCTCATTTTATAGATGTGGACCATATTGGAGAGATCCAATAATATTTCTCTAACATATCCATAACATATCCAATAATGTTTGAGCAGGGAGGGTAATAATTGGAAAGGCTGAGATTACTCTATCCACATGCATAAAACTAAATTGAATTTAGGTTCTCTCCCCACGTGGTAATAATGTGCGGTGAATACATAAATGATCTGGCATGGCCCAAGGAGAAAGAGGAGGGGGGGGATTAAGCCCAAATTAAGAGCAGAGGCTAATTCAAGGCAGTGAATATGAATAGAACAGGGGCTAGGGATGTAACACCCTACCTTCCTCCTCAAAGATTACAGAAGCATTAGGATGACACCAGGCTTCTCTCTGCGTGGTCTTATTACCTTTCTGGTGACGTCTCAAATGATTATTGGAGCCAGGGATTAAATTGGCTTTCCTGCATCGTTAGTCTGAACCCCATACGAGAGGCCATTGTTTAATCATACTGTAATTACAGATTTAAGTCCTCCTGTCGCCACAATCTAATTATCAATCAAACGGGGTGTCACACAATTCAGGCACAGCCTATCAGTTAAACAACTGAGAAGTTATTCAGTTCAACTCACAATAAAGCCCAGAATCAAGACTTCTTCAGAAAATACTATATGTATGATGTACTAAAATGTAACTATCTACGACAATGAACAAAGGCAAAACGACAAGAAAACAGCTCTGACATATCCCTGAGCATCAAGCTAAAATTGCACATCATTATTTTCAAATGTGGACGGAATTGCCAACTCCAAAGCATGGTAAAGCATATCTATTTGAATCCATATGGATGATGTGGCAATAAGTCAAACAGCAGCTAGGATACAAAGAACAATATGTCTGAAACACGCTGTGCTCTGGTTCTACTTCCTTATATGGGTTTGGGAACTGTTTTGTTGATCCTGATACAGTGACAACATGCTGCTAAGCTGTCACTGGCTCTGAAAGCAGCAAGGGGGTGGAAATAGTTGTCATTGACCCTCATTTTAAATGACACGCGTGGATGCTAGTCTGCATATCTGCCAGGGTCTCACTTCAGGCATGAGGAATGTTTGAGCAACCACAACCAGTCACAGAAGTGGCAGAAGGAAACGGGAAGGAAGGAAGGTAGGGAGGTGGAAGTGTGAGAGATGAGGTTAGATTGACGTCTCATTGTGTGGGTAAGTGAGACAGTGCTGTGTCCTTGGCGGATGTTTCCTGATGCCCTTGTGTTCGTATCAGATGGCCAGGCAGACAGACACTGGTAGGCAGCACTGATGCTATTGAGCTCCCTGTCCGAGCTTTGGTGTTGATGTCTCCTCTGTGACAGAGAGCTGTAAGGGTAGTTTACTGCTGCTTTGAATGCCTGACACAACAAAGCCAGCCCACTCTGTGTGGTCGGTCCACACTCTGACTGCGGTTACTCCCAAGATTACTGCAAGCTCATTTTTCCCATCTAAAATCCATATTTCATAGTGATAGATATTGCCTCCTGTCAGTCCATGGCTAACATCTTCATAGAAAGTCCATGAGTCGCATCTTCAATGACCAAGATTGTTACCATTTGAGCGTAGCGACAGATGTATTCATCCCTAAAAATCCTGTTACTGTATGATGACAGAATTACACTGAACAAAAAAACAAGGCAACATGCAACAATTTCAAAGATTTTACTGAGTTACAGTTCATATAAGGAAATCAGTCAATTGAAATACATTGATTAGGCCCTATTCTATGGATTTCACATGATTGGGAATACAGATTTTTTTTTTGAAGTAGGGGCGTGGATCAGAAAAACCAGTCCGAATCTGGTGTGACCACCATTTGCCTCATGCAGAGCGACACATGTCCTTCGCATAGAGTTGATCAAGCTGTTGATTGTGGCCTGTGGAATGTTGTCCCACTCCTCTTCAATGGCTGTTCGAAGTTAGTGGATATTTTTATTACATTTTTATTTTATTTAACCTTTATTTAACTAGGCAAGCCAATTAAGAACACATTCTTATTTACAATGACGGCCTACCAAAAGGCAAAAGGCCTCCTGTGGGTACGGGGGCCTGGGATTAATATTATTTTTAAATAATTACAATATAAATATAGGACAAAACACACATCACAACAAGAGAGACACAACACTACATAAAGAGAGACCTAAGACAACAACATAACAAGGCAGCAACACATGACAACACAGCATGGTAGCAACACAATATGACAACAACATGGTAGCACAAAAACATGGTACAAACATTATTGGGCAAAGTCAACAGCACAAAGGTCAAGAAGGTATAGACAACAATACATCATACAAAGCAGCCACAACTGTCAGTAAGAGTGTCCATGATTGAGTCTTTGAATGAAGAGATTGAGATAAAACTGTCCAGACTATTGGCGGGAACTGGAACACGCTGTCATACACGCCGATTAAGAGCATCCCAAACATGCTCAGTGGGTGACATGTCTGGTGAGTATGCAGACATGTGTACAGACCCTTGTGACATGGTGCCATGCATTATCATGCGGAAACATGAGGTGATGGCGGTGGATGAATGGCATGACAACGAGCCTCAGGTTCTCGTCACGGTATCTCTGTGCATTCAAATTGCCATTGATGAATAGCATTTGTGTTTGTTGTCCGTAGCTTATGCCTGCCCATACCATAACCCCACCGTCACCATGGTACACTGTTCACAATGTTGACATCAGCAAACCGCTCGCCCACACGATGCCATACACAGTTGATACCGGGATTAATCCGTGAAGAGCACACTCCTCCAGCGTGCCAGTGGCCATCGAAGGTGAGCATTTGCCACCTGAAGTCGATTATGAAGCTGAACTGCAGTCAGGTCAAGACCCTGGTGAGGACGACGAGCACGCAGATGAGCTTCCCTGAGACGGTTTTTGACAGTTTGTGCGGATATTCTTCGGTTGAGCAAACCCACAGTTTCATCAGCTGTCCAGGTGGCTGGTCTCAGACGATCCCAGGGGTGAAGTAGCGGGATGTGGAGGTATTGGGCTGGCGTGGTTACATGTGGTCTGCGGTTGTGAGGCCGGTTGGACTTACTGCCAAATTCTCTAAAACAACGTTGGCGGCTTATGCAAAATAAATTAACATTAAATTCGCTGGCGACATCTCTGGTGGACATTCCTGTGGTCAGCATGCCAATTGCACGCTCCCTCAAAACTTGAGACATCTGTGGCATTGTGTTGTGTGACACAACTGCACATTTTAGAGTGGCCTTTTATTGTCCCCAGCACAAGGTCCACCTGTGTAATGATCATGCTGTTTAATCAGCTTCTTGATATCCACACCTGTCAGGTGGATGGATTATCTTGGCAAAGTAGAAATGCTCACTAACATGGATATAAACAAATGTGTCCACCAAATTTGAGAGAAATAAGATTTATTTTGCGTATGGAACATTTCTGGGATCTTTTATTTCAGCTCATGAAACATGGAACCAACACTTTACATGTTGTGTTTATATTTTTGTTCAGTRTATAACAAATTAACAAGGAATCAGAAGGGATGGCAGGGAGCACTAATCAATATGAGCGACATCGTTATGAGTGCATGAACATTTCTACATAGATCAACTTAATTCCCTCCAGTTTTGCAGCAGTCCTCTTTGCTAAGCAGCTTATTATCTATATCTTCTGAGCGATCACCTCAGGCTAACAATCAATAATAAAGCAACACTGGCATTATTCAGTGAACGCAGGCCGACAGCTCCAGCTACGTATTGAACAGCATGTTTGGCTCTGCGTTCTCTTTGATCTTGGTGGTATGAATAATAACAGCCTCSTATCACAGTTGTGTTCAAACAATACACTGTTATTTCTTCAAACTTTTCTTCTGTCGAAGCTACAGTGTAGGCTTTAGAGGGTTGTTAGTTACATTTTAGTTCTGGCTTGGAGTTTAGTCTTGAGGGTGTGTCGGGGTTAATTGTTGCAAACCCAAACTGAAAGCAGGGGTCATGTGTAATCACGCCAGCAGATGGACATGCCAGCTCTGAGCTTTGGGGCATGCACAGGGTGAATGACTGGCACCAAACAAATACCCTGTTCTTCTTATTCCATCTCAGCTGAAAATGTGTTCCTTTCATGTTGGTAGAGCCAGAGTTTCATAAATGTGTTTTCATCAAGAAAAAAAAAGTATGCTTTTTTAAATTCAGAAATGCACAACTTCACGTTATTGCGATAGATACGTTCGTTGACAGAGTATTTTGTAATACTATGATATTCAACGTCTATTTAGTCTGTGAATTGTATGCACTTTATAGATGAAGGATGATTAGCCTACGTGCCACCATTTCCATGACTGATCAAACTAATCAGAAAGGGCCTATGAAAGGGATTACAGGATTTAGCTATCACAGTTTAGGATGTTTTAAAGTAACACCACATTCCAAAGCCACCATTGACTCCAGGGCTGAATACATGGCAATTCAGACATGGACCGATGCACACCTAATTATTTTAGGATTTTAATTAAGAGGCCGATCATTAGAGATTCCACTCCTACAGTATGATTAATCACAGTGGACATTTTGGCTGTAATCCCCATCCAGGCATCCAGGTAGCAGTGGCATATTAAAATGGACATAAAAAAAAGAAATGGGGGGGGTGCTGCTGCCCTTTCCATTCCTAATACGGTTTCCCTTTTTTTTAACCTTGTGTTGTACCCAGTTCTGGCTAGGATGAAGTCCCGGCAGAGCAGAGCTCCCACTCACCTGCTCTCTAATTGGCTGCGCCATCATTTGGATGTCTGGGCAGAGTTCCATTTGGCTAATGGACACCACCTGCACTGTCATTATTTCAGAATTAACAAAAGTACAGCTAAGCCTGATCCTGGTGGTTGTCCGTTGGAGACTAAAGGCAAGCTGGAATGTAGGCAAATTATGCCATCATCATGTTCCAAGATTACTTTCCCTTAGTTTGGTGAGAAAATGTTGTTCTATCATGGGATGATAAGGCATGAAGGCTGTAAAACTGACATGATTCTGTTGTTTTGTGACATGCCTGATCTGATGTGTTCTTAATAATATCACTCATGTACTGTATGTGTCCCAGCTCGTTCAAAAATAGATCATCTCTTCACACTGACTGACACAGACATATCCTAGCTGTTCATAAAGGCCTTTCTATAGAGGCCATGCAGGATTAAAGAAAGGTCACCAGTAGAAAGAGGATTGATGATGCTCCTGGCCCCTGGCACAGCGGCTTTGTGGCCACAGAGAAAATGTTTGTTGAAGCTGCTGAATGTGCCTTTGTGCTTCTGCTGCAAATAATCTTGTATTGTATCATCTTTGATGCAGCTACTGCAGATTTGCCATTTAGCAAACCCCTACCCTGATACCATTTACAGGCATTGTGAGTGGCTGTGCCGTCAAAGCAGCGTCTTTACCCCCGGCTCCCTTGGCTAAAGGACACAGACTAAAATAAGGTCAGATTATCTTTTCTTGACGTGCTATAAAGCCCCAGAAAAGAGTGCCAGTCCAGTGTGAGCCATCTATCTCATCAGGTCTGTCTTCGACCCCCAGCAGCAGAACAGATAGGCACTCAATGAGAAACCATCAGAAGCAGAGAAATAAGCCCTTACACGTAGAAAAAAAGGTGCTATCTAGAACCTAAAAGGGTTCTTCGGCTGTCCCCATAGGATAACCTGTTTTAGTTCCAGATATAACTATTTTTGGTTTCAGGTAGAACCCTTTTTTGGTTCCAGGTAGAACCCTATCCACATAACTAACACATGTATGATTCAAATATACATTTTCTCATGTAAGAATCTAGCAAATAGGCATTAAATGAGACATGAGTATTATATTAATGGATAGAATATTTGTTGCTGCAGGTCATAGAGGTTATGAGAAAGCATATAAAGAATAAGTAATCCAGAAATACTTTAAATAAAACACTACTTCCACAATATGGGATACATCATACAGTGTTAAAGTAGTGTATCTGAGGGTTAATTTATGGTCAGATTCTGATGAAGGCTAGAAAAATATGATTCACTCACTCTAGCAAGAAGTGTTTTTGGCTTGCCTTTGGATGGCTCTTTGCCTTAATAAAGTGATACCAACTGGGGAAGGTTTTGATTGCCAATAAGGTCCAAGTGAAATCTGTCTGCACTCCAAAAATGTGTGTCCCCTCTACAAAACTGACATTTACGGAAATGAGCAAAGCTAGCAGGGAATAACATTTTGGACTTTGGAGTTCTACTTTTATTTTTTAACATTGATCCAGGAGTCAATGTTTGCTAATTAGGCTTTCATCCAACCCACAAGGATCCATGATCAAATGAGTATACAGCAACGTGTTTTCCCTATCTATCACAAGGCAAGCAATGGCGAGAAAAAAACACTTGTCCTGTGGGCTTGATATTCAATGTCCGTTGAGTGTCACCAAGCCCCGATGGTGCCATAGTGGTAACATAAATACCGTATAATATCATATTCAACATCATGTATAGCAGGGGTGTCAAATTCATTTTGACCCCGGTGGCCGCATTCGGTCTTCAACGGATCCGGAGGGCTGCACTGAAACTTGGCTATGTTTCCTCACTGTCAAAAATAGCTCAAAATAGTCCTCTATCCATCCTTTTAAGAATTTTCTATGTTCTCTGACTGTCTAGCTTTCAGTTCAGTGTTTATTAGTGACCTATACACAGTCAAGAAACTGTATAAATGTTGGCCCATTATCATTTTAACACAGTTTCAAGTTTCAAAGTTTAAAAAAAAACTCAAACCACCCAAAGGCTGGAATGTCCCCCCTCGCGGGCTGGATCCGAGCTGTATGTTTGACACTCCTGATCTATAATACTGTTTTTATACTACTGTTTCACTGTTTTTATATTACTGTTCTACTGTTGTTGTACTACTGTTCTGTTTTTAAACTACTGTACTGTTTTTATACTACTGTTCTAATACTACTGTTCTACTGTTTTTATACTACTGTTCTACTGTTTTATACTAACTGTTTCTAATCTGTTTTATATACTGTTCTACTTGTTTTATACTACTGTTCTAATTTTATGCTACTGTTCTACATGTTTTTATACTACTGTCTAAACTGTCTTTATACACTGTTCTACTGTTTTTATACTACTGTTCTAATGTTTTTATACTACTGTGTTCACTGTTTTAATCTACTGTTCTACTGTTTTTACTACTGTTCTACTGATTTATGCTACTGTTCTACTGTTTTTATACTCACTGTTTCTACTGTTTTATACTACTGTTCTATGTTTTATGCTTACTGTTCTACTACTGTTTTATACTACTTGTTCTACTGTTTATGCTACTGTTCTACATGTTTTATACTACTGTTCTACTGTTTTATATGCTACTGTTTACTGTTTATTGCTACTGTTCTAACTGTTTTATACTACTGTTCTACTGTTTTATACTACTGTTCTAATCTGTTTTTATACTAACTTGTTCTACTGTTTTATTGCTACTGTCTAATGTTTTTTATACTACTGTTCTACTGTTTTATGCTACTGTTCTACTGTTTTAATGCTACTGTTCTACTGTTTATCTACTGTTCTACTGTTATCTACTGTTCTACTGTTTTTATACTACTGTTCTACTGTTTTATGCTACTGTTTCTAAACTGTTTTTATACTATGTTCTATCTGTTTATGCTACTGTTCTACTGTTTTATGCTACTGTTCTACTGTTTTTATACTACTGTTCTACTGTTTTATACTACTGTTCTACTGTTTTTATGACTACTGTTTCTAACTGTTTTATACTACTGTCTACTGTTTTTATACTACTGTTCTACTGTTTTATGCTACTGTTCTAATGTTTTATACTACTGTTCTACTGTTTTATGCTACTGTTCTACTGTTTTATGCTACTGTTCTAACTGTTTTATTGCTACTGTTTACTGTTTTATGCTACTGTTCTACTGTTTTTATACTACTGTTCTACTGTTTTATACTACTGTTACTGTTTTTATACTACTGTTCTACTGTTTATACTACTGTTCTACTGTTTTATACTACTGTTCTTACTGTTTTAGCTACTGTTCTAATGTTTTTATACTACTGTTCTACTGTTTATATGCTACTGTTCTACTGTTTTTATGCTACTGTTCTAACTGTTTAATGCTACTGTTCTACTGTTTTATACTACTGTCTACTGTTTTTATACTACTGTTCTACTGTTTTATGCTACTGTTCTAATGTTTTTATACTACTGTTCTACTGTTTTATGCTACTGTCTAATACTGTTTATGTGCTACTGTTCTACTGTTTATTCTACTGTTCTACTGTTTTTAATGCTACTGTTCTACTACTGTTTTATACTACTGTTCTACCTGTTTTATACTACTGTTCTACTGTTTTAACTCGTTCTAACTGTTTTATCTACTTGTCTACGTTTTTATGCTACTGTTCATACTGTTTTTATACTACTGTTCTACTGTTTTATATGCTACTGTTCTACTGTTTTTATGCTACTGTTCGACTAACTGTTTTTATTCATACGATAAAGATAGTCATCCCAAAACGTTTAGCACCGTCACCCTTGCTAGTGCTACTCCTTATTGCCTGCTCTCTCTCTCTATCGGTGGGTGCGTGAGTACTCGTGTTTGCATGTGTGTGCGTGGGTGTGTGTGTCTACGCTTGTGTGTGTGTGTGTGTGTGTGTCTCAGCTCAGTAAAGCAGCTAATTTGCTAGGTTGGGCTTGGTGAGGGGAGGGAGCAGTGAGATTGGCAGGTATGCACCCAGCCAGCACCAAGACTCCTGATGAGGCTGCCTCATTCACACAGCTCATTTACCATTCTGTGATTACACTTGCAGGACTGGGGAACAGGGAGCCACACACACACACACACACACACATTCCCTTTTCACCCTAGTAACCCTATGTTGTTTTTTTCCTGTCAAGCACCAAAACAAGCTGACAGCAATTACCACAGAACACAAGCAGTAGCACAGAGTGGCATGGCTGCTGGTGGTTAAGACTCTCACACGGAGCTGCTGCTGCTGTTGTCTCACACTTTATTGCTTTGTGCGTTCAGTATCACTCTGTTTACTGTTGCTTTGTTTATTCCAAGCAGTTAGAGAGGAAACCATGCATGCAGAAATAGTCAGTGAAACGACAAGGTTCAGCAGCGTTAGCCCCGAGGCTTCATGCATGTAACACAATGTGTCTGAGGCCCGCAACAACAACTCATTTAAAATGGCAAAACAATTCAGGTCAGTTTTGCCTTTGAAATTATTAAGCAATTGTATGCCTTCTGCGTCATGATTAYTACACATTACTGCATCTTACATGAATTTGAATATCTCCCAGAACATGTATGTGCCAAATTTAAAATGTACAATGTACAAATAAAATGTGATTTGATTTGATGTATCCTGCAACCCATGCCCTATCCTGAGGCCCCTTACTGACGTTTAAAAATCCAACAAAAAGTACTTGTCCTTATATCCAGTGAAAAATAGGGGTCTGATTGCGCAGTGCCTTAGTGCTTCAGTTGAAACACCTCCACAACAGCAGCCATTTCAGACTGACAGGCATAACTCTGATGCACTCTGATCTGGAAAGAAAAGCCATCCCTCTGCCTGTCTAGTTTTAATCAACAGATGTGGTCCCTAGAGAGTGCATGGGACCATGACGACCAGCGGGCTAGCACCTGCCATTAACTTTTTATGGCTGCAGGGGCAGTATTGAGTAGCTTGGATGAAAGGTGCACAGAGGTGCCCATAGTAAACTGCCTGCTCCTCAGTCCCAGTTGCTAATATATGCATATTATTATTCATATTGGATAGAAAACACTCTGAAGTTTCTAAACTGTTTGAATGATGTCTGTGAGTATAACATAACTCATATGGCAGGCAAAAACCTGAGAAAAAATCCAAACAGGAAGTGGGAATTCTGAGGCTGGTCGATTTTCAACCAAGATCCCATTGAATTCACAGCGAGATATGGATGTGTTTGCACTTCCTACGTCTTCCACTAGATGTCAACAGTCTGTAGAACCTTGTCTGATGCCTCTACTGTGAATGGGGGCCGAATGAGAGGGGAATTAGTCAGGTCTGCCATAACCTGACCATGCTTTCACCTTGCGCGTTCACATGAGAGGGAGCTCTGTTCCATCGCTCATSTGAAGTCAATGTAATTCTCTGGTTGGAAAGTTATTCAAGATTTATGTTAAAAACATTCTAAAGATTGATTCAATACATTGTTTGACATGTTTCTACTGACTGTTACGGAACTTTTGGACATTTCGTCAGCTTTTAGTGAACGCGCTTCCTGACGTTGGATTTGTTTACCAAACACGCTAACAAAAATAGCWATTTGGACATAAATGATGGACATAACCGAACAAAACAAAAGTGGGAGTCCTGGGAGTGCATTCCGACGAAGATCAGCAAAGGTATGTGAAGATTTATAATGCTTTTTATGAGTTTTGTTGACTGCACAATTCAGCTTTGTGGCTGAATGCTGTTTTCAGATTATTGAATATTGTGTTTTGCCATAAAGCTTTTTGAAATCTGACACAGCGGTTGCATTAAGAACAAGTGTATCTTTAATTCTATGTAAAACATGTATCTTTCATCAAAGTTTATGATGAGTATTTCTGTTATTTGACGTGGCTCTCTGCAATTTCTCCTGATATTTTGGAGGCATTTCTGAACATGGCGCCAATGTAAACTGAGGTTTTTGGATATAAATATGAACTTAATCGAATTGTGTAACATGAAGTCCTATGAGTGTCATCTGATGAAGATCATCAAAGGTTAGCGATTCATTTTATCTCTATTTCTGCTTTTTGTGACTCCTGTCTTTGGCTGGAAAAATGACTGTGTTTATCTGTGATTTTGCGGGGACCTAACATAATCGTTTGTGGTGCTTTTGCTGAAAAGCCTATTTGAAATCGGACACTTTGGTGGGATTAACAACAAGAATACCTTTAAAATGGTATAAGATACATGTATGTTTGAGGAATTTTAATTATGAGATTTCTGTTGTTTGAATTTGGCGCCCTGCACTTTCACTGGCTGTTGTCATATCGATCCCGTTAACGGGATTGCATCCATAAGACGTTTTCAAGTTGGAATCTGTAGCGGTGAAAATGCCACGTCCGTTTGCCATATTAAAACAACAGACATTACTTTTTTACTTTTTAAAACACTGCTTTTTTTCTCCATCTGACATCATTGCATGATGTGCAATGAGCAGGGGAGAGTGGGGTACTGTATATTGAGCCCCTCTTGTTTCTAGGAAACCATACAAAATCAATAGTTTGACCATATATTTAGGAAGAGGTCATCATTTCATGGAGTCTGTGAAGGAAGAAACCACATGGAAAAAGTATTACGCAAGTTACGTCAAAAAAACTGCTTTTCACCAAGTGAGATTCATGTATTGTGTTAGTGGTTTCATGATGCTTGTATCTAAACCAAAGTAGATCATTTTAAGATTGTTCTATACATCATTTGGGGTCTTTATTAGCTTCAATTATAGGTCCTAAACTTAGCATGAAAGTGCATTCTTGTGGCTGTGTGGGCTAATATAGTCGAGATGTTTGGCTTGGGTTATGTTGAGCCAATGGTTGAGCCAATGGCAAGTTAAGCAAGGCATTATCGCTGGGATATGATGTAACAACAGGGCCTGGCCTACGTTAAAAGTGTTTTAAAAAGTACAAAGCGTTTGTTAGGTGTTAAGCCTGTGTTAAAAGATGCTACGAATATTAAAAGACAAAAAAAGGGACTGTGAATGTGTTGAAATGTTTTTGGGAAATAAAGATAGACATGGTTTTAAAAAGGTAGTAGTACTATTTAATTCAGTACAGACATTTGTTGGCCGCTTAATTTACCCTGTCCCACGGCTCAATTTACCCCATACCCAGAATAAGTTGTGCCAAGAGACAACTTTTTTTTTGGAGAAGCTGGGTTTTCGCAACTGTAATGTTTACATGAATTCTGATTATTTCCAGGGATACATAACATCCTGAAATATATGTCATGTCTTTGTTAGAAATAATACTATATTTCCCTTGACGGAGTGATGCTGAACGTAAAAACTATCTCACCTTTAAAGACAGACTCAACCATCTTTCCCTTAATGCGGATCTCAGCTTTAAAGTCAGACGCAGGGTGCATCTGAAATTGCACCCTATACCCTATATAGTGCACTACTTTTGACCAGGATCCACTGGGTTCTGGTCAAAAGTATTGGACTATGAGGGAATAGGGTCCCATTTAGGACGCAGCCGAGAAGCCTATCCGCATGCCTCAGCCCTGCTGTGTTTGCTATGTTTGTCATTGTGCCGACATTCCACAGAGGACTGGAGAGTAAATCATTTAAGAAAAAATGTGATATCCATTGAATTATGTTTTATTAGTCGTTTGTTAGGCTCTACACCACAGAAAATAAGAAATTAATCAATGTCTTTGTTCCCAATTGGTCAGAAGGAAATGGCACTAATTTCTAACCAGTTTCATCTTCTTTMCGTCAGATTCTTCTCTTTGCTCAAGCTGTGATGTTGGGCGCTTATCACTGAGCCTTTGTTGAACAGTTTTAGTAATTAGAGATTAAATACTACACTCTTGGAAAAAAACGGTTTGAAAAGGGTTCTTCGGCTGTCCCCTTTTAGATTCTAGATAGAAACTTTTTTTGTAAGAGTGTATAAGCAGACTGAAAGGTTTTTTATTCTTCTAACAGGCTGTACTATTCAGAAGACACAAACAGTCAAAATATGGCTAGAAATAACAATGGTATCAAAAGGAATGGTCATTTAAGTTCACACAACAAAATTACCATCTGTAGAGTCTATACTTCATCTGTGTTTTCAAAACAACACTTATTTGTCTCTACTTCACTCAACCTTTTCCATGTTGTCAGTATACCCTCTCATCTTACAGCTACACTACCATTCAAAGTTCGGGGWCACTTAGAAATGTCCTTGTTTTTGAAAGAAAAGCACCTTTTTTGTCCATTAAAATAACATCAAATTGATCAGAAACACAGTGTAGACATTGTTAATGCTGTAAATGACTATTGTAGATGGAAACGGTTGTTTTTTTATGGAATATCTACATAGGCGTACAGAGGCCCATTATCAGCAACCATCACTCCTGTGTTCCAATGGCACGTTCTGTTAGCTAATCCAAGTTCATCATTTTAAAAGGATAATTGATCATTAGAAAACCCTTTTGCAATTATGTTAGCACAGCTAAAAACTGTAGTTCTGATTAAAGAAACAATAAAACTGGCCTTCTTTAGACTAGTTGAGTATCTGGAGCATCAGCATTTGTGGGTTCGATTACAGGCTCAAAATGGCCAGAAACAAAGAAACTTCTTCTGAAACTCGTCAGTCTATTCTTGTTCTGAGTAATGAAGGCTATTCCATGCGAGAAACTGACAAGAAACTGAAGATATCGTACAACACTGTGTACTACTCCCTTCACAGAACAGCGCAAACTGTCTCTAACCAGAATAGAAAGAGGAGTGGGAGGCCCCGGTGCACAACTGAGCAAGAGGACAAGTACATTAGAATGTCTAGTTTGATAAACAGACGCCTCACAAGTCCTCAACTGGCAGCTTCATTAAATAGTACCCGCAAAACTCCAGTCTCAACGTCAACAGTGAAGAGCCGACTCCAGGATGCTGGCCTTCTAGGCAGAGTTCCTCTGTGTGTGTTCTTTTGCCCCTCTTAAAAAGTTATTTTTATTTGCCAGTCTGAGGTATGGCTTTTTGTTTGCAACTCTTCCTAGAAGGCCCACATCCTGGAATCACCTCTTCACTGTTGACGTTGTTTTACGGGTACTATTTAATGAAGCTGCCAGTTGAGGACTTGTGAGGCGTCTGTTTCTCAAACTAGAGTTTCAGTTTCAGAAGAAAGTTTCTTTGTTTCTGCCCATTTTGAGCCTGTAACCGAACCCACAAATGCTGATGTTCCAGATACTCTTTAAATCAGGACAACAGTTTTCAGCTGTGCTAACATAATTGCAAAAGGGTTTTCAAATTTATAATTAGCCTTTTAAAATGATAAACTTGGATTAGCTAACACAACGTGCCATTGGAACACAGGAGTGATGGTTGCTTATAATGGGCTTATGTATGCCTATGTAGATATTCCATTAAAAATCAGCTGTACATTCTAACTCCTATCATCAGCTACTCTGCTGCCCATGATATTCTTACTCTGGTATTATTCAAGTATTCTATGTATTTGGTTGCTTTTAGCCTAAGTAGTGCTCCATGTACAACATCCTCCTCCTCCTTCTGCCTTTAAAGGACAGGCAACCATGAAAATAAGATAGGCCTCCCCAGAGGAGCTGCCCTGTTTCCATAGCTTAAAATACCACATTTATATCACAACCTTACAGCTGCTCTTCATTTGTTCCCCCTCCCTGGGCTGAGCCTGTCTCTTATACACATCTAGATGTGTATAAGAGACAGAGCCTAAGTAGTGCTCCATGTACAACATCCTCCTCCTCCTTCTGCCTTTAAAGGACAGGCAACCATGAAAATAAGATAGGCCTCCCCAGAGGAGCTGCCCTGTTTCCATAGCTTAAAATACCACATTTATATCACAACCTTACAGCTGCTCTTCATTTGTTCCCCCTCCCTGGGCTGAGCTGAGCGATGATAAAGCCTAGCCTGCTCCCTGCTCTTTGCTCTGCGTCAGGCCCTGGCTGAGATGTGTATAAGAGACAGGGGCTGAGCTGAGCGATGATAAAGCCTAGCCTGCTCCCTGCTCTTTGCTCTGCGTCAGGCCCTGGCTGAGGCTCTCTGCTATTTAGGGAAAGCACTCACTCTGATTCCTGGACTGGAGAGGATGGAGGGGATGCAAGTGTAATAACTCTACGATGGCCATATATCAACGCTAGGCTTCAATTTGTGTATTCTACCGAAAGGGAGGACCTAACAGGTCCAAACAAGTAGCAGATTCAGGCCATAAACACACTGATTGCTCATACAGGTGTAGGATTTTAATGTGACCTATATTGTCACAGCAAAATAATCCTGCAGCAGCAGGATTTGAAAGTTTCGTCTATGATGTTGCTTGATTGGTGGTTAGGCTATTAGCTGGCCAAAAGTAGGCTACATAAAAAGTGCAATACTGTTAATGTAACCGTGTGTTAGTGTGGGTTTTCAGTGAATTTATGTAAATCACAAAGCTCATCTGCATTTCTGGCGATGCAGGAGAATTCTCAACAACAAAAGAGCATTCAAATTAAGATCCTACACCTGTATATTCCTGGACAAACAAGACACTAAAGGACCAGAGAATCACCCGGCCTGGACAGCTCCATTTAACACACTCATATGTCACATCCATTAAATCAACGGTTATGACGCAGGGAATAAAGTATAGTGTTGTTTGTCTGTTTCAATGATTTTCTCCAAGTTAATTGTTGTTTGGCTTTGAATGGAAGAAGATGGGAATCCATTTGGAAACCATGAAGGTTGTGCTAAATGGGTTGCACATTTAGGATATAACAGGCTCTATGAAAGGTTTTTCTGGGTGCACAAGTTGATAAAATAAGATAAAAAATGTACAAAAACTTACAGCTCGAAGAGTTGAAGATTCTGGAAGAGTTGCCATGATAATGTGGTCAGAGGATTCTTCGATAAGTTTCTGTAGAAGAGAGGGAGAGAGAGAAAACACATGAGAGGGATAAATGTATTAGTGCTGGACTATGTGGCCGAGGCAGATGAAGAAAACAGCAGCAGAGAAAACACAAAGCACAAACCAAAGAAACACGAAAAATCCTGAGAGAATAAGTGGTGCTGGAGGGAACGGAGCAGCCTTGACAATCCAATAAAGACAGACTTGGTCATTTTCAAGACAACAAATTAAATAGAGACACCGAGGGCCTGAGGCCTTCAAATCCAATACAAAGGAGGTGAGATAAGGCATGTAACCACCAGAGCACCGCTCTAAGGTGTTAAACCCTGAAATGGAGGCATTCTTGTAGAGCGAGAGTGAGTGGTCCACCAAAAGATCTGTATGTATTCTGGAGAGCTGATAACATATTTATATTTAAAATTTTGTCATTTAACAGACACTCTTATCCAGAGCAACTTCCAATACGAAAAGGCATGCGCTTCCAGAAGTGAAAAATGGTAGGCTACAGTATGAAGTACGAGGTTGTGCTCAAGATCAACGCAATGATGTGAAAATATTGCACCATCAAACTAACACAGTGAAATGCTCACTAGGGACCAGCTACCCAAGCCCTCTCCAACCCAGACCCATCTCTGTGAAGAGACGGTGAGCACCAGGGGGGTTGAATCACTAATAGTAGAGCCAGGCGAACAGCCACTCATTATCAATATTCATTGAATACTTCAGATCACTTAATACCCTAACACTGCCCTGGTTAGATCCTAGCAGGCCTGCTTGACAKATAATCAATGCATTCCACTGCAGTCTTACCACTCATCTGGCCCTGGGGAGCTGGGGACTGCTGCTTCTCTGGCTGCCTGTCCCTGACCTGTTCCCTCTGCTGCCTTGCTCTGCAGCACCACGGACAGGGAGAGAGTACACTACACACACACCTCTCGGTAGCCTCTCTATACAGAACCACAGACAGCACAAGACCAGATCAATGGGCAGCATCTATGGGCAGCATAACTACACATATCTCTTAGTGCTGTCAATAGTCCACATTGCTGTACAATATTCACTGCATACTGTTACCTGCTCCTCTCTACTACAGGACCATGGACAGTGCCAGTATTCAAACACAGCCCATTGCCTGTTCTTACTTCAGCACCATGGATAGAGGCATACAGTAGGATGGGCAGTTCAGGCTATTTTCTCAAATATAAAGATGAAATCACTCTACTGTACAGTAAATCCTTCCCTATCTCAGACCTGGCGGTAGGTAGCATAGGCTCAGTATCCCACATTACGGGTAAGAAGCCGGCCTCAGTTGGTCAGGCACAGGAGGCTCTTCAGCGGCCACTGTGACTAATTCAGCTTGAGGATTTCGGAGAGTCAAATTGCCCAGCTGAGGGCTGGTTGCCTGTTCCCCCACACTACAGTCCAATTCCTATCACACCCTCTTCTCCCTGCAGTGTGCACTCATTCACTCCCTTTCAAGGATTGCAAATCGTTGGGTCGGGGTAGACAGAGTCTGTAATAGTTTTTTTTTTATACCTCAATCATTGAGAGGGAAAGGGGGGAAATCTTACCGTTCATACCATTCTTTATCATTACTATACATGTTATGGCGTAGTTGATTCATGGGTAGTCTATGTTGTTTACGTGTTTTATGTTTCAAAGGAAAAGGTCTGTCCAGGTTGATTGCATCAAATGAAACAAAATTGTTCCTTTCATTTCAGGAAACATTACCGCGATGCTTAATGTGCTTCCTCGGCAAGTACCTCATTTGGTGGTTGGGTGCATTGGGATCCCATAGGCCAGTGGTTCCCAACCTTTCTTCGGTTACTGTACCACCAATTGAATTTTGCTCTGCCCGGAGTACCCCTGAAATACCCCCTCATGTGCATTTTACCGGCAGGCCTGTGGTCTAATATGTCTTCTCTGACTAGGTATCCCCCTTTCCCTAGTACCCCTGGTTGGGAACTACTGCCCTAGACTAACCCTACTAAACACCGATGCGCTGCTGCACATGTCTGTTTCCGTGGCAACGAAAAAACCAAAGAGGCGCCTGCCACCGCTCATGATTTTACCTTGCATTTTCTGTGACACAGAGGGAACAGAACCCTACACAGAGCTGTACGTCTTTTTTTAGAGGACCTGCGACCACCATAACAGAGACAAAGTGTGTGACCTGGCATTACAGCAGCCGCTTCGAGCCAAGTCTCCAGAGACAATGGTAACTAATCCCCTAGCTAGCTGAAGGATTAGGAGCCAGGAGGACTGCACCACCAAGACGCCAGGAGGACTCAGGATGCTACTAGCATCTTCCATAACACTCTATGTGCACCTCTGGCCCCTGGCATTCTAATCACCTCATTAAATTGATAATGAGATTATTAAAGCTGCATCCATTGGGACTAGCAGGGGCTGTATGGTTTATTTCTACATGTTATTATTCTTGGCACACAAAGGAGTTCATCTGGACACTGTGTATTAAGAGCCCAGTCCTAGGAAAATAACATGTAGCCAGAGCCAGAGCTAACTGAGCCGGCAAAAAGGCTGTCTGTCTGTCCATCTGTCTATCAAGCCTGTCCCCCTGAGGACGGGGACACGCTAATGAGAAATGGGAACTCTACACAAAGACTGCCCTCAGAAGGACAAATATAGACACTGGAATTAGATACAAGTATACTGTAGGAGGAAAAAGCTAGTGTTTCTAAGAAAGTATGCCCATGAAGATGGCCTGTTGACAAARGATTTTTTTCTGGCTGCTAGACAACAGAGTATTAGTAGTGATTAGTAATGGTTTCTGCAGTTGTTGACCTGCCCTTTGCAGCATCAAAAGATGATGCTCCCCAGTCGAACAGTCACCTTCCATCTGTGTAACAGTGATAAAGAGATAATGGCATCACATGGGAATGGAACTATGATGTGAGCTGCAGCCTTTCAGAGGAAAAAAACAAATAAATTCACACCATTAGTCTAAAAATGGAACACAATAACGGAATTTTGTAGGAAACCTCTCTTGGCTCAMAAATAATCCCTTTCAGATTGTCACACAGACAGAATCAATTACTGGAATGGTTTAGGGAGAGCTGCATACTGGAGCAGAGGAAGAGCAGGAGGCCTCTGGAAGAACTCGTGTTGTTTAGACACAGTATCTTCTGCATACAGGGCCGGCCCCAGGCATAAGCGAAATATATATTTTTAAATGTATTATTATTCWTTTTATTTATTCTTTATTTAACTAGGCAAGTCAGTTAAGAACAAATTCCTATTTACAATGACGGCCTACCCCGGCCAAACCAGGACAACGCTGGGCCAATTGTGCGCCGCCCTATGGGACTCCCAATCACGGCCGGATGTGATACAGCCTGGGTTCAAACCAGGGACTGTAGTGACGCCTCTTGCACTGAGATGCAGTGCCTTAGACCGCTGCGCCACTCGGGAGGCCGTATGCACTTTTTTTAGGAACTCAGTCAGGTATAGTAGAACACACAAGTTCCAATTCTGACATTTGGTTGTGCATCAGCAGTTTTTATTTTCTTGTCAGTCACTCAATAAGCTGTATCAGCTAACAATTTTATTATTGGTAAGTTAGTCTAACCAGCTATCTAAACTTGTAGTAATCATGGCCGAATACCCACCGAGCATGCAGGGCCCATGCCCAGGGGCCCTGACTTCCAGGGGGCCCCCATTGGTTTTGTTAGTCACTCTCACTCAGATATCATATTAACATGGCATAAGTCATGGCAAAATGTGTAGAATTGCTGGAAATGATCTGTTAAACTGCAAACTTAATAGAATTGCATGAAATGTGTTGTAAAATTGCAAAATGTTCTTTCCTCCCCATGGCAGAACGTGTAGAATTGCAAAGACATTCCTTGAAACTGCAACATTTGATACGCCCTATGGCAAAATGTGTTGAATTGAAGGAAATTTACTTTAAAAAAAAGTTCTCTCCACAGTTAAGAGGTAGGACACTAAAAGGTGGGGGGGCCCCCCAACCAAACCTCGCTTAGGGCCCTCAAAACGCTAGAGCCAGCCCTGAATGCATCGGTGCACTATATGTTGGCATGAATATGCATGGGTGTGTAATCATGCATAGATGCGTGCAATGACCATATGAGCATGTGTGTATATTATGTGCAAGGCATTCAGACTGTCACTCTACTTGTGTCCTTGTGGGCAAGCGGTCGTATCTGTAGCGTATCTGTACAATTATGATGTAGCCATGAGCCTGAATGTGTTCTGTGTTAGATGGAGAGTGCTGTGTGAGTGGTGTTGGAGGGTTGGAAGGGTGAAGGAGCCTGTCGATGTGGATTACGAACCCTATTAACATAAAGAGGGAAGAATTATTAAGTCCTTATGAAGGCTTCATTACCTCATAACCAGGCATTGCACCCAAAGCACATGGGAACTTTTTTTCCTCACGCTTTTCCTCTGTTCCTCAGCCAGTGTATTGTGTTAGGCTCATTGAATCAGAGAATTGATCATAAGAGAGAGATCAAGGAGAGAGCAGTCAAAGCCCCAATGCAATTATCACTCTGAACAACATTAAGGTCGGGGGCAGATGCTTCCGCTGTAACACCTTCCCAAGGTGCCTTGCAGGCCTGGGAGTGGGCTTTCCCTCGGTGGGTGAGAGGGGTAGGGGAGATGGATGAAGGCAACAACACCTCTCCCATTATTAAGACCTGCCTCCCCGTCACTAGGCCTGCCTCCCTACACCACTAGACCACCACCCGTCTGCATGCAAGAACGGAAGTGTCCTTTTCAAAGGTCATTCTTCGTTACAGTCATGAGAAATGTCAGCTAAAATTGGATTTGGGAAGAGAAGGCAATAAGAAATAAATATATAAATCAAATCAGACATCAAATGTGACGCCTTGCCCCAAACACACAGGAGTAGACATGTTGTTATTAAAAGTTAGAAAGACTAACAGGTGGAAATGAATCATGGAAGAAGGTCACAGGCTAAGCAGACAGAGCCTTCCTCTTCAGAGTCAATACGATCCTTCTGACATTTGATAATGCTCTTCACACGCCTCATAGACATCAGCAGGGTTATTTATAGCAGAGGTATAAATTTGCTTGTCAATTAACACAGTTCAGAGCTGATTATAATTTCCCCTGCAGAGCTGCTGTATACTATGCATATCTTAAGGCGGGTAAATTTACATTGAGTGAGGGTGGAAAAGGTTAAAAGGTTATTCTTCTGATCCGTTTCCTACATGTATATCATGTACAGTAAATCACATTTAATAAGGTATGCTATTCATGATATTCACAGACATTTGCATATGTGTGTCATGGGACACCACAGAATGTTGATGAGTGGGTCCTCCTGATTGGCTCCAGCAGGGGGTTAGGGGACTCTGGGGCTACAGCCCCTCATCTATAATGCAGGTGAAGAAGTCAACGGGAGAACTAGGGCCCATTGTTAATAACATGGCAATTATACATAGCCTGCAGTTAGATACTGCATACAGTAGGACTGATTCTTCAATTTTGTATCTCCCAGGAGTCTCAAGCCAAAGGCAGTCCCTTAGATCTGCAGATGGGACTGGGTGCAGTTAGAATGACACCAAAGCATTGACCATCTCAGAAGATGGCATATATTACTGTTTGTCACACACAGGTGTGAGACCTGAGCAGGTTAGCATGGGGCAATGTGGCCATAACTGACATGAACTGACTTGGGCCGGATGACACCTTTAAGGAGATGCATCCTATCAGTATTACGGCACCTGTGGATGACAAACAGCTAGGCCTATGCGTTATAGTGGAAGCAATGAAACAATTAACACAGAACATGATTAGGCAGCTTTAAAATGCGTAGATACTACCGAAAACAACCACATTACTAAAATTAAATGGTCATAAATAATTTTGCATTCTAACATATTTGGAGGTATAAAAAGTGTAATTGAAGTAAGACAGGGTTTCCCAAACTCGGTCCTGCCCCCCAATGGGTTATTTGAATCAGCTGTGTTGCTAGGGCAAGTTTGGGAAATCGAGTTTGGGAAACCCTGACATAGGAGACCAGATTAGGTCTACCTGTGAAAACACCTCACAGATGGAAGATAACAACCCTGAGCCTCGTGCTATGATGGGTTTATCTTTTAACAATATTGCCAGGTGCCAGAAACTCCTGCAAATCAACTGAAAAAGTTGCTCAATATTTATTGAAATGACAGAAGGGAATGTATCTGACAGAAGTGAAAAAGAAATTGGTTTTATACACAAGACACTCTCACTCAATTCAAAGCTGCCCCGACAGAATATATATATTTTTGTATAACAAGAACACCAATCTCTTGAATCCCTGTACACACCCATTTATAATATCTCACCCGCATAATCAGGATAACCACAGGGGGTTGCCTATTACTGTTTCCTGCACCCAGATATCAATTCCTCTCTGCCACCCATACCATGGAAAGACAAAATTAATGTGACTGAAAGAAATCTCTTTAAAATTCATGTCGGTTTGCTTCAAAAGCTTCCGAAAAGTCCCCATATATGACACGCATCTACACAAAAGCTTTAATTAAATACGGTCTTTATGTCTCAAAGAAATATTGTTTTCATCAAACACATACACACTATATACAAGCCTGGGTATATCATTCCAACTCAAATAGAATGGGGGAATGAAAGCATACATATTGCCATATAAGGCTAGGTGCCAATGTTTATTTGGAAGCCGTAACGCAAGGTCACATTTCTCAGGGCGTATTTCTACCCAGTCACTCAGGTGAGCTATTCAAATGCCTGATCTCTGCAATGTGTCGCTCCATTTACTTTGTTGATATTGCTTTATGCGTATGGATATGCCTGTCTGCCTCAAACATCTATCAGTAACTCTTGGATTCTCAACTGTCCTAGATACTGAGGTTACGCTTTAAATGTAAATTCAGCTATTGCCTCTCCAAATGCTGCCCTGCTCACCCCAGAAAATATACAACTAAACTGAGAAAGTGTAACGTTGGGGATGGTTCGGGGAACTAAGACCAGAATTTAAAGATACTGCATCTCAGTATCTACATTTTCATATATTATACAACCAATGGGGTGCTTTTGTGTGGTTGTTTTCAAAGATTATGTTTTTGTTGCGTTATCTTATCAAGGCAAAAGATCATTTCCCAAAACATTATCACAGCTACAACTGAACCATCCAAATGTGATAAGATCAGAGATAGCAAGATAGTGATTTTTCCTGAKGTATCATTAATGCATCAGGTGCTTTCTGCACTGCAGTTCTTATTTCTTCACTCTTTAATGACCACTTCAGCTCTTAATGGAATGGTTATTGTTCCTTTCCTTTAAATTCTAAAAGTTCTGGATTTTCTGCATCCTCACTGTGACTTATGACAAAGTATTAGATTGAGACACAATGTGTAGGGGAGAATTTAGCTTCTTTTTTTTCCAGCATCACTCCATCAAGAGAAATATAGTATTCTTTCTAACAAAGATATCTAGATATATTTCAGGACGTTGTGTATCCCTGAAAATGATCTTACCCCGGGTATGGGGTAAGTTGAGTCACGGGACAGGGTAAGTGAAGCCGCCTTAAAATTTCTGTACTGAATGAAATATTACCACTAACCTTTTAAAACCATGTCTGTCTTTATTTCCCAAACACAATTCAACACAATCACAATAACTTTTTTGTCTTTCAATTAATAAACATTGTACTTTTTTATTATACTTTTAACACAGCTTAACACCTTTTTTAAACACTTTAACACAGGCCAGGCTCTGTTGTTACCTCATATCCAAGTGATAGTGCCTTGCATTACGCCTGGGAAGAAAACACATACATTTGCTAAACTTTCCATTGGCTCAACCATAGGCTCAACTTACCTCAAGGAAAACATTTTCACTATATTAGCCCACACAGCTACAAGGATGCACTTTCATGCTAAGTTTAGGACCTCATAGTGAAGCTAATAGAGACCCCAACTGATTGAACAATCTTAAAATGATCTACTTTGGTTTAGATACAAGCATCATGAAACCTTGAACACAATAAATGAATTTGACTTGGTGAAAATACATTTTTKGGGGATCTAACTTTCTTACCACTATTTCCATATGGTTTATTCCTTCACAGTCTCAATGAAATGATGACCTCTTCCTAAATATATGGTCACATGATTCATGTTGTGTATGGTTTCCTAGAAACAAGGGTGGCTCAATTTACTCTTTGGCTCAACTTACCCCCCTCTCCCCTATTGATCATAGCTACTCTGTCCAGATTGGATAAAATAAGGTATGGAGGCTGTTTTGATGATGGAGCAGTAATAAAGGAATCACTATTGAAGCACATACAAACATTTAGGCCCTAAGTCTAGGAGGTGTATACATGTAGCTGTTTTTGTCTCAGAGATAATGATCTTCAACACTCCTCCTACACACCATGGTGATAAAAACACATGTGTGTTCCCCTTATTGACTGGCTGGCCCCTAAACATCCTTTGTAAAGGGCATAATCTATGTAGCATTGCGTCTGGTTTAAATGTGTAGGGCAGTCAGGGTTGTCAACATACTTTACTAGAGTCTCGGAGCCAAAGAGACTACGTCAGGCGGTGTCCATCATCCTGACTGTTTCATTATTTACTGGCCAGTGTCCTGATAGTGGAGTTCCCAGAGGGCCAATGCTGTGCTATTATATGGGGCAGCCCTGTGCTGTCCCAACCCTCCCCAGAGAGACACACAGCGCTGTGATCTCAGGACACTCCGGGCCTCACACAGATGAATAACTCAGTGTCTTCGAAGAAGGACCACCAAAAAAGAAAACAATGTATCCTTTGCCACCCCCCTCCCTCCCTCCCTGTCTACCCCGTACCTCCCCCATGTTTCCCAGCATGCAGTGTGATTCTGTGAAGGTGGCTGTCACCCATCGCCGGTGCTCTTCCTGTCTTCTTGAAAGACCGTGAACCAGCGGACCCCAAGACGTGGGAAAAGAGAAAAGCTGCCTTGCCTTTGCTTAGTGGGGAAGTATTAATCAGACCAAATATGTATTAGCTTCCCTGCGCTCTCTTTTGATTAGTCATTGTGACGTGGCTGGGAGGCACAACAATGGAGCTCTTTGTCCAGTGCCGGGCTCAGAGAGCGCCCCTGGTCTGCACACTAATTGTCTCATTAATGATCACGAAGCTGCTTTTGCCTCACATTTATTATTCTACTCTACCAGGAAAGGGGACACAGAAAACCCATTGCAGCTTTCGCAGCACTATGGTCATGTGAATGTTAATGGGATGTAATGTTAGCCCCGGTGTCTCGTGACACATAAATAAAGAGGCCTTGTAGATTGTGACTCAATTAATAGATGGGCTAGTTAAGTTACATTTATACAGAGCTGCTTTCATGTTGCTTTTTTGTTGCTTTGAACTCCGAAATGAGTGTGTCTGGTAGTGCTATTGTGTTTCAAAACGGGGAGACAGGCGAGTCAAAGAGAGAAATGACCTGGCAAGATCCATTCATTGCAGAGTGGGAAAGATTTTCAGTCAGTCTCCAACACACTCACACACACTGTTCTGAACCGAATTGAAAAACACAGAGTGAGAATGAATAGGTAAGTAGGTCATCCACAGGGTTTGTGTGAGAAAGCTAGGCATTACCAGAATTGGAAAGAGCAGATGAAATTGACAATAAGCACTTGGCATCCCGCCACCACCGCCACCTCACTGTCACTCCACACCCTCTCTGCACTCCCCATCCATCCACCCTGGAAAAGCCAGCCAGCCAGTAACTGCTTCTGATAACAAGAAACCCAAGGTAAAACCCACTCCCCCATGCCCAGCCAACTCCACACTAGGCTACTATCCATACGAATGGCATGTACTGTTCATGTTTGCAATATGAACACAACGGTTGAGAAAGTCTTCCCCTTTCCTTGTAAGTCCTTTCCTTTCCTTGTAAGTATTATAGGGTCTCTTAGATGTCTGTGCTCCTTGTTTAATTAAAGTACATTCACAGCTTGGCTGCTATTGTCTAATATTTCTCCAAACAATGAATTTCCTGCTCTGCCAACTGAGGAGACAATGACAATTTGACTGCAGGAAGATTGTCTTTCGTTGCTTCCGCCTCCTAGAGAAACCGTGGCACCTCAGCTCAGCTGTCACAGCCTTGAGAAACAAATGGAAGAATTCCAACATTTCTCTATAATTTCTTCGCCACAGCTCACCTAACTACGCAATCAAGACTTGAAAGCCACTACATAAGAGCTTCAACAAAAATGTAGTGCATGGTTGCAGCCATGAACAACAAACGTCTCTATACAGACCAACTATCTGATTCTGGAGTCATGGACATACTACAATGGTGACCTTTTCCTTGACACAGTCGACACAAATACAGAGTTGCACAGGAAGAGGCTCAAGAGTCCTGCGTACACGCAGTGCTGCTGTTAAATGTGGCCTCAGTTGTCTTCCTTTTTTTCCGCATGTCTCCTTGTTTCCATGGTATAGGCGTCAGCAATTATTGCGCTGGGTAATGAGACGCGTTTAATTAGGCCATAATGAAATGACTGAGGAGGGCGATGAGTCAGCGCCATGCATGCAGAACAAAACACACACACACACGCACACAGACTACACACTCTCTTACAAACACATGCATGCACACGCAGGCACACGCATACACACTCACACACACTTCACACTCATCAGTTGGCTGACTGCAGAGGCATCACCATGCTGCAGGAGAACAACAAAAACAGGATTCGTCAGAACTGCTACATGCCTGTCTGCCACACGTAGCCTAGCGGTTATGAGCGTTGAGCCAGAAACCGAAAGGTTGCTGGTTTGAATCCCAGAGCTGACTAGGTGGGAAATAATCTGTTGATGTGCCCTTGAAAGTCACACTGGATAATAGTGTGACTAAATGACAATTTATTTAAAAAATAATAATAATATGACGCTGCAAACAGCAGTCCATTATTAACCATCTACATGTAACCAGAGCAGCTTCAATGAACCTTTATATAGATTCTACTAGTTTCCACCAGAAATTCCCTCACTGTTGATGTTGCTAGAAAACGCTGTCTCAGGCACTGCTCCAGATTCTCCCATAAGTGTTCAATTGGGTTTAGATCTGGTGACTGAGTTGGCCATGGCATATGGTTTACATCATTTTCATGCTCATCAAACCATTCAGCGACCACTCGTGCCCTGTGGATTAGGGCATTGTCATCCTATGGGAGCAAAGCCATGGTAGCCAAAATAATGGCCTACCCAGCATTTTTATACATGGCCCTAAGCATGATGGGATGTTAATTGCTTAATTAACTCAGGAACCACACCTGTGTGGAGGCATCTACTTTTAATATACTTTTTATCCCTCATTTACACAAGTATTTTTAAATTATTTTGGCAGTTATCTGTATCTACTCCTCACTCTGTTACCCAACAACAATATGTTGGTTTAGGACACTGTGTAGGTAAATAATTAGAGCTGGTATTTGTAAAATGACAGTGGTTTGATGTAAGTAGAATCCATAATCTGAAGGTTATTTTTAAAGGGCACTTCCTGATTTGGCCTCTTTTTGAAGATTGCTCATTAAGAAATGTTAGTGGCCATGACTGAATCCAAACGAGAGTTGTCCTGGTGGTGTGGTTTGATGTGGGTGTGTTGTGTTTGCATATCATACCCTGGCAGATACTGTTGTTTGTCCCCCTGAGTCACCGTAGCAACAACAAAGCGATTTCCTCAAAATAGTCACTTCTCTAAAATAGTCAGAATTAATCTAATGATAAATCAAGAAATCTGCAATTCATTTAGACATTTTTACCAAGGAGGTCTTATTTGCAAAATTTTACATCTAGCTAAGGTATTAAAATAGTTGCATGAAAAACTAGTCCGTGTACTACATACATTGTATTGAGTCAAGAAAGTCTGGCTGCATGCTCAGGACTGATTTCTGAGAACAATAACATGTCTACAACTTCTGCAAGCTTTCAAACTATTGTAAATAAAGCACGAACTACACACTGTTTACCAGTGCTCAAAATCACTTGCTAGCTAGCTAAGTTCATACCATGTTTGCAATTAAACTAGCAACTAGTAGCTAGCAGGCACATTGAGCAGCCAGGCCACAATCCGCTAATCAATTCACTGTTGAGTAGCGACGTGCAAGTTATTTCCTTCACAACTTTCTCACTATCTATTACCAGAGTGTGTATTTGTCTGGCAGTGTTTCATAGGGAATCATCTTTACAAACAAGTTTCATAGGGAATCATGTTCACAGACAGGTTTCCTAGGGAATCATGTTCACCAAAAGGTTTCATAGGGAATCATGTTCACAGACAGGTTTCATAGGGAATCATGTTCACAAACAGGTTTCATAGGGAATCATGTTCACAAACATGTTTCGTAGGGAATCATGTTCACAAACAGGTTTCATAGGGAATCATGTTCACAAACAGGTTTCAGGGGGACACAACATGCTCGGGAATGAGTTTTGAAATATTGACAAGCTGCTGTTGGGATACAAGTGCTCTCTGATTGTCTCAATTCTATTTTCGTCCCAAAAAGTGGCAGACTCAAGTGATTTGACATTATCAAACACATCAACAAGTGGACACTCCATAAAGGGCTTAGGGTGGTTATTTCAACTTAACATTGGGGACGTGTCTTATGAAAACAGGCTCTGCGTAATGGGCAGGTCTACCTCACAGTCTGGAGATTCTGGCTGCTATGATTGGATAGAGCACGCACATCTGATAGAGCGCAATCAGCACAGCGGCTTCTCTCGTAGTAGTGGGCACTGGGCAAGTGGGCATGATCGTAATCCATACCCAACCCCCTGTAAGTGACAAACTCACTTACAGAATTCAGTTTTAGACCAGACTGACTTTATGACCAAAATTATCATATTAACACTTTGTAGTCAATGTTGATACTAGAATTAATGTTTCTGACTCATATCCATGCCATATAGACCGTTTAAAACCAGAGGAGTTGGTTCTAAGGGGCAGTTGACCTTTAATAGGCATCAAGACACAATCATAAAGAGGGAGAGACAGGGATTTTATGTTCTGTCTGTACTTCAACACAAGGCTCATGTAACAGAGAGAGCAGCCCTGCAGTTTAGTCTAGATCTGCACTGTACCAAAATAAACGACCCTGCTTAATGCAACTGTCAGACACCCAATGTCAGAGACAGCAGTACTGCAGAATCATAATCATAGTGACTCAAGGACAGGCTGGGCTCAGGCTGGCATCTCTACAACACAAACTAACGAGGAGACAAAGACACAGGCCATCTCTTACACTGGAGAGTTGTGAGGGGGGTTTGCTTGACAGATTTATAAAGAATAAGCAAGGAAATGGAGGAAGAAATAGGGAGAGGGGACAGAGAGAGGGAGAGGGGAGGGTGAGGAAGAGGGGAGGGAGAGAGAGGCAAAGTGAGAGAATAAAGACAGAGAAAATGAGTGAGGGGGAGAGAGTGCTATCAGTAAGACATAGCCCATTAGCCAGAACCCTGCCAGCCTTATTAAGTTGCTATACCAGTTTGACATTAGACAATGGGAGGAGGGGGAAAGGGAGGGGCAGGATGGACTCAACCAATGATTATGACTTCTGGTTGAGCCCCATGGAAGGACATATCTCTGCCCTCTGTCTTTTTATAGTTCCTCCTAAATCTTCAAAGAAGTTTCCTTTCCATGACAGGAGTGGGTAATCTGTGCTTGATGTCCGAGGGCAACACTGACAAGATATTGTTGGAGATAGCATCATGTTATTGTTACCGGATTGTGAGAATTGAGATGATGTCTTTCATATATCCAAGCATGTATTTTTGTGCTCGCTATCTTCTATTTTGTTCCATTCACCTTTCCTTTCTAGCAGTCCAATAAATGTCCTGAGCTGTTGTCCCCGTGACAGAGGTCGGCAGTGACAGCTGTGGCTATGTGAAGCCAATCGATCCCGCTCCACATCGCCCGTGACAGTCGGGAGAGGAGGAAGGAAGGGAACAAGAGGGGGGGTGAAGAGAGGAGATTCCTAAATGTGTTGAGGTGAACAACCCTGTCTGAACTCTGCCACCTGTCTGCCTCTGTGAGTGACACCATCTGTCCTCTATCTTAAATACCTATCTGATGTTAGACCTGGGCTTAGTCATTTACAATGGAACTGTGGCCTACACTGGTCATAGATGGCCTACACTGGAACTATATATATATTCCCCCCCCCCCCCATTTATTTATTTAACCTTTATTTAACTAGGCAAGTCAGTTAAGAACAAATTCTTATTTACAATGACGGCCTACCAGGGAACAGTGGGTTAACTATCTTTTTCCGGAGTAGAACGACAGATTAATACCTTGTCAGCTCGGGGATTCAATCCAGCAACCTTTTGATTACTGGCCCAATGCTCTAACCACTTGGCCACCTGCCACCCTGATATAGAGGGCCTACACTGGTCAGTTACAATGGAACTATGGCCTACACTGGTCAATTACACTGGAACTATATGGCCAACACTGGTAATTTACAATGGAACTAAGGCCTACACTGGTCATTTACACTGGAACTATTTTGGCTACACTGGTTATTTAGAATGGAACTATATGGACTAAACTGGTCATTGACACTTGAACTACATGGCATGCACTGGTCATTTGCACTGGAACTATATGGTTAACACTGCCAATTTACACTGGAACAATATGGTTAACACTGGTCATTTACAATGGTACTATATGGCCTACACTGGTCATTTACACTGAAACTATAAGGCCTACACTGGTTATTTAGACTGGAACTATAAGGCCTACAACTGGTCATTACACTGGAACTATAGTGGCAACACTGGTTATTTACACTGGAACTGTAAGGCCTTAAGCTGGTCATTTACAACTGGGTTCATTTACACTGGAAACTATTAGTCCTACGCTGGTAATTTACCCTGGAACTGTATGGCATACACTGGTCATTTACACTGGAACTTATGGCCTAACACTGGTCATTTACACTGAAACTATAAGGCCTACACTGGTCATTTAGACTGGTACTATATAGGCCTACACTGTCATTTACACTGAAACTATAAGGCCTAAACTGGTCATTACACTGAAACTATATGGCCTACACTGGTCATTTTACACTGGAACTATATTGGCTACACTGGTTATTTACACTGGATCTATATGGCCTACACCTGGTCATTTACACTGGAACTATATGGCCAACACTGGTTTATTTACACTGAACTATATAGGCCTACACTGGTCATTTAGACTGGTACATATATGGCCTACACTGGTCATTTACACTGAAACTATAAGGCCTACACTGGTCATTTACACTGGACTTATGCCTACACTGGTCATTACACTGAAACTATAAGGCCTACACTGGTCATTTAGACTGTACTATATGGCCTACACTGGTCATTTACACTGGAACCTTTATGCCTACACTGGTCATTTACACTGGAACTATATGGCAACACTGTATTTACACTGAAACTATAAGGCTTACACTGGTCATTTAGACTGGTACTATATGGCCTACACTGGTCATTTACACTGAACTATAAGGCCTACACTGGTCATTTACACTGGAACCTTATGGCCTACACTGGTCATTTACACTGAAACTATAAGGCCTACACTGGTCATTACACTGGAACTATAAGGCCTACACTGGTCATTTAGACTGGTACTATATGGCCTACATTGGTCATTTACACTGAAACTATAAGGCCTACACTGGTCATTTACACTGAAACTATATGGCCTACACTGGTCATTTACACTGGAACTATATAGGCTACACTGGTTATTTACACTGGATCTATATGGGCTACACTGGTCATTTACACTGGAACTATATGGCCAACACTGGTTATTTACACTGGATCTATATGGCCTACACTGGTCATTTACAGTGGAACTATATGGCCTACACTGGTCATTTACATTGGAACAATGTGGACTACACTGGTCATTTACACTGAAACTATAAGGCCTACACTGGTCATTTACAATGGAATTTTATGACCTACACTGGTAATTTACACTAAAGTTATATGGCCTACACTGGTCATTTAGACTCAAATCAAATCAAATGTATTTGTCACAGGTCATTAACACTGAAACTATAAGGCCTCCACTGGTCATCTACACTGAAAATATATGGCCTACACTGGTAATTTAGAATGGAACTATATGGCATACACTGGTCATTTACACTGGAACTGTATGGCCTACACTGGTCATTTACACTGGAACCTTATGGCCTACACTGGTCATTTACACTGGAACTATATGGCCTACACTGGTCATTTACACTGGAACTATATGGCTTACACTGGTCATTTACACTGGAACTATATGGCTTACACTGGTCATTTACACTGGAACTATATGGCCTACACTGGTCATTTAGACTGGAACTATATGGCTTACACTGGTCATTTACACTGGAACTATGTGGCCTACACTGGTCATTTACACTGAAACTATAAGGCCTACACTGGTCATTTACACTGAAACTATAAGGCCTACACTGGTCATTTACACTGAAACTCTAAGGCCTACACTGGTCATCTACACTGACAATATATGGCCTACACTGGTCATTTAGACTGGAACTATGTGGCCTACACTGGTCATTTACACTGGAACTATATGGCTTACACTGGTCATTTASACTGGAACTATGTGGCCTACACTGGTCATTTAGACTGGAACTATGTGGCCTACACTGGTCCTTTACACTGAAACTATAAGGCCTACACTGGTCATTTACACTGAAAATATATGGACTACACTGGTCATTTAGACTGTAACTACATTGCCTACACTGGAAATTTACACTGAAACTATAAGGCCTACACTGGTCATTTAGACTGGAACCATATGGCCAGGGAGAAAAACAAAGAAGGGTGATTTTCCCACAGCTTTCATAGATAATGCAGAGGTGCATATCAATAGAACCCCTCACACAAAATTGTAAATTAGTATATATTATCGCGTAGATTGATTGATCAAGTCAGAACGCTTATTGGCGTAATCTTTCCCGACATCCCATCTATTTCCTAATCTAATCATTTTCTTCATCCCATAAACGCTCGGGACTAAAATACTTAAACACTTATGCCTGGCCGTGCACATTGTAGGTATCATAGTTTGTGCAAGAGGTATAATCTTGATCGAAAAGGCAAATCTCTAAAACGCACAACAGGGTGCCCCCCTTAGTGACTTTGTGCAAGTCTAGTGCCTGCCACAATCGCCAGTAATTACCATGTTACTCTGAGCAGGAGTACAAGAATAGCCTATAGAGTGCTCTCTAATGCACAATACCGTGAGCTCAGAACCCTGGGTGCTCCTGTTCCTGTTCCAATCCACCACCAAAAGGGCACTCCACATTCACCACCTGCTATCTTGAAAGCCTTAAAAGCTTTAAAAGCAAACATTAATAGAAAACTCTCAGAACTTGTTTTTATATGAGTACAATTTCCTCTGCCATGTGTGATGTTGATCCTAGAGTTTGACTGGGCGGTTATTAGTCCCTTTCCAATGAGGATGGTACCAGATGACGCCGGACTTGATGATATTCAACCCATAGAAACAAATATATTTCACAACCATTAGGTAAATGATGGTAATTAAAGGGAATGCAAGGCACCATCACCACCGTGAGGGATGAGCATCCCTAACCCCCCGCACCGTGAACAAGCGCTCGCATAATTCAGTAGAAAATATATTTTGAATGGTGCTGAGATTATACGCATGTGCAATATATATGCTATTTATTTTAGGGTGGGCTCCCATGGAGCTGTAAGAGACAACAGGCCCACTGTGGCTCCTCCTCATTAGATATACTGTAGCAGAATTCACACAGCACTACGTCGTAGAGGTCACTAGGTCAAGGCTCACTCCGTGTCTCCATGTGAACATGACAGTGGAGGAGATCTCATCATACAGTGTGGATCCAGGAGGCAACCCAAGTGGGGGTAAACCCCACGGACAGAATAGTCCGTGCTATCCGGGATCCTTGAGACGTATGTACCCCATTGAAGTTGAAATGTAAAATAGTTAGGGTAAGGGTTAGRGTTAGGGTTATGCTTAGGGTAACGGTTAAGGTTAGGGTTTAGGGTAGGAACGTCCCAAGGAACCTGGATAGCACTGATCCAGACAGAACCATGATTCCCTCTCATGTGTGTGCAAGGTGCAATGTACTTGAAAGTAGAGCAGTCAGAATTAGTAGAGGTAGGCAACTCAATGCCATTCATACATGGCTTTGATTAATAGTTTCCAGTTCTGAGAACTGACGAAAGTAATGATCAGAAACCTTGGACCTCTACGCCAAGTCATTACTTCTAGGTTTTTATTATAATACTCTGATAAATCAGAATTATTTTCAGTGAATACTCATAAAGAGATTCATATTAAGTTGCATCAGGTAGGAGGTAGAGATGTAAGGTCAGTTTGAGAGGCTACTAACCTGGCCTCTCAACCACGTGCTCTATCCATATTGGTAGAAAGCATGACATGACTACAGAATTTGGACACGCGCTCGATAAGTCAATAATGAAGGGGTGTGGCTTTATTCTGATTGGACTGTACCATGTGGTCATGTGCCACAGGCTAGGGGGTGGGGGAGGGACTACATCCTCCACTCTCATCCCTCCTTTCTTCCTCACCATTCCACGTATCACACACAGCCATTTGCATCACGTATTATTGTTTGGATTTATTGCCCCATAAAATAAAATGTATTAGCAGATGTTTAGACCAACATCAATGGGCCGTGTTGAGATAATGACCTACAAGCCATTTACACAAAAAGTACATGCATTGTGGGGATTGAGACTACTCAATGTGAGAAAAAGGCATTACTGTGTTCTACACTGAACAACAATGCTTTCTCCTAAAAGTATTATATTTACCCGTTCCTTCCCAATGATTGTGATGGATCACGGTGAGAAAGACAGTATTGTGTAAAGAATACCATCGCATTCCATTGGCAGCATCAGAGCTGCTGGCTGTCGTGGAAACAGGCTCCCAGGAAGAATGTGTGGAGCCATCATTGCGTCGCCACCCACCCGGGGGTGGCCATCTTGAGTTGTTTTTGAGCTGAGATTTCCTGAGAAGCAGGATGGGGACAGATGGTACAGTGAACATGGCATGTGTGACAGGGGGCTGGCGCTGGGATGGGCAGGGCAGGGCAGGGCAAGACGACCCTGGGAAACTCCACCACCCCCAAATGGAAACACAAAGGAAGGAACTGACTGAGTTATGGAGAGAGACATCGCAAAATGGAACCTTTAGGGATTCTTGAAATTGAAACTGTTGGGAGTCAGACCTCTGCAGCATCAACCTGCCTCCAACAGACATGGAACGGGTCAGAAGGACAACATCTATTCTACGACATAACATTACTGAAGCATTTCAAATAACTCTGATTCAAAAGAAGCCACAACCAGCAGAAAAAAAGGTCTGAGAAGCTGTTTCCTCAAATAAAAAAAACAATTAGTAATTTCCTAGTATTAACCATGAAAGGAGGCTCAGGTATTCCACATAGCGATGGTTTCCTGAGGATAGTCATATAAAGCACATTATCCATGTGTTCTAAGTCTCCTCATCCGCAGAGGATTCCACATGGTTTCTGTCTGTGTAAAAAAGGATTAGAGAGAGAACAAGGATTGAGGTAGCTGGAAGAGACCACAGATATGAGTAGAGCAGGGAGCAGGCTTTTCAATGTTACACTCTTAAAGGTACTACTTTAAGGATCTAAGCTGCAGTTTAATGACTATCTCTTTCAATAGTCTCATCCCATAGCAAGCCAGCCAAGATGGAGCTGGAGACTCTGGAGTTAAACTACTCCAAAGGCAAGAGGCCTCAGTCACAATACACCAGAGCTCTCTTACTCTCACTCTCTGCCTCCTAATGAACGTGGATGGTATTTACTTTAACTGCCTACGGGTTTTAACTAGATCATTACATTCTTAGAAAAAACGGTTCCAAAATGGTTATTCGGCTGTCCCCATAGGAGTACCCTTCTTGGTTCCAGGTAGAACCTTTTTTGGTTCCATGTAGAATCCTCTGTGGAAAGGGTTCTACATGGAACACAAAAGGGTTCTACCTGGAACCGAAAGGGTAATACCTGGAACCAAAAAGAGTTCTTAAAATGGTTATCCTATGGGGACAGCCGAAAAACCCTTTTAGGTTCTAGATAGCACCTTTTTTTCCAAGAGTTTAGCTAAACAGATGTATACCAAGCGATTCCAATTAAATTTGCACCTGACAAACCGGATAGATCATCAGAATACAGACAGCGAGGCACTAGTTATCCAAGGACTGAGCTTCCAGGGAACCTGTCACCATGGGAACTTTAATGAGATGTTGAAAACCATACAGTCAACCGTCAGCAACATTAGCCAATGAAACCCCCAGTGGCCCATTATCTTTGTTACCGTAAAATGCCGTTTCGTCACCATCAACATTTTAGGCCTCTTTGGTCACAAATTCATAAACGAGCAAATATTTTGGGCGATTCCTTCTCAGGCTCTGATATTAGGTGTGGACTTTCTGAAAATCAGCTCGCACAAGGGCGAGAGTGTACACACAATTGCATTATTTTGCAATCACACACACCAGTGGAGGCTGCTGAGGGGAGGACAGCTCATAATAATGGCTGGAACGGAGCAAATGGAAAGGCATCAAACATGTGTTTAATGTATTTGATACCATTCCGCCTATTCCGCTCCAGCCATTACCACGAGCCCGTCCTCCCCAATGAAGGTGACACCAACCGCCTGTGTCACACACCATCACTTGTGTACATTGACAGGGCTGTCAATCTGTCAGTCCGACAGTCATTCTGTCTTGCCCTGATGAAGTGTGAGAGGGAGGCTGCTGACAGATTGTTGTGATGCACATCTGATCACCAGCGGTGTCTTACCATCAAGGTGTAGCTACAGAGGGAGAGTGGGGGTGCTGCCTTCACTGACCCATCAACTGTACAACCCCGCTGCGTTGGGGTTGAGTCTGATTCAGATATGAGATCTCTAACCCACGTATGACAGAGCAGAGCAGAGCTGGCGACAACTGGAGAAAAGGCAATCGTCTGAGTTCCCACAGGGTTCACTTTGAGGGTAGAGCAGCTCAACTGAGGGTATTGATCCATACACAGTGTCACATTGCCTGGCATGGCCTCCCCAGAGAGGACAGACGCTGTATCCCGCTCAGCAGAACAGCTCAAACCATTAGTCCAGGCACCACTAATCCCACACACTGACTGGCTGACATACAGTACGGAAGAACCTCTATGTGGGATACGAAGAAAATCCAAGAAGAACCCCCGTGTGGCATCTTCACTGAGGTTTATCCCTGAACAGGTAGAATCAGTAGAATCTAATAGATAGGTAGGTGACTGAGTCATTCCACCAATTTGATAMCTTTTGAGAAGTGTAACATGGTAAAACAAACAAAAAAGATTTTCTCAAGAGGTTAAATAAAATAAGACTGTAGTAAGTACCTATTAAGTGCCAAATAAAGTAACAGGGTTGACCATAATAGTGTTGACAATTTCATCTTAAAACAGCCATAAATCCCCTTGTGACATGGAATGGAAGCTTTCTGTATGCAACACTGGATAAGAGTGACTGCTAAATGACTAAAATGTAAATATTTACCATACTCACTCTGTTTAGCACATGACTTCACATGTGAATCCTTAAAGAGATGGGTGGGGCTAAGGCTTAAGAGGGTGTGAAGGATGCTGAATGGATGTTGACAAAGAGGAGCTTTCCAGTAGGTGTACCAAATCATTCAAGGGCAATTTTGTCAAGTGTTTATCTACTTTCAAAGCAGAATTACTTACCTATTGTTCCTCAACTGTAATGTATGATATACTATTTTCTAGCTCTGAGTCTGTACTTTTATCCAATGTACAAAACACAATTTGGGGTGTATGGGGCGACATGTAGCCTGTAACCGAAAGGTTGCTAGATCAAATCCCCGAGCTGACAAGGTAAAAATCTGTCGTTCTGCCCCTGAACAAGGCAGTTAACCCACTGTTCCTAGGCCATCATTGTAAATAMGATTTTTTTTTTAATTGACTTGCCTAGTTAAATAAAGAAAAAATGTATAAAATGTTTTGCTAAATAAGACCAAATCGAGACAGTCGGTCATAATTGTTCAAACACGGTTGATGTGTTATCCTCAACCCGATCAGTTTTCCACCACAAAACACCAGAACATGTCCGAAAAGAGTAGAACCAGCTCACCTGCTTTTACACTATGGTTTGACTATTAGATATTCAATATTTATTTTGATAGAAAAAAGGAATAGTTTTACCATATTAAAAATAGAGTTCAGTTCATGTAAAAGGGATGACCTTAAAATGAGGAACAGACACAAACAATTCATTAATCACATGAAATAAATAACCATCTTTGTCAAACCAGCGAAACAACTAGGGCTTTACAATGATCGTGAAAACTTTGCTAGAAGTTAAGTGGATTAAAGTCTTCCTACAAGTCACAGAGGGACATGTCAAAATGCGGGATTTTTGCACTTTAGAAAGTCTTTATTCATATAAAAAATAAAATATTTATTCAAATCCCCATGTGGTATTTATTAAAAGGCACTTAATTGAATGAAACAGGCTTTTAAAATTCAATATTGGTGCAATTACTACTTAAAATATTGAAGAGACACAAAAAGGCACTCTATTCGTGGCACAATCCAACTGGATATTCAGTGTAGTATACGGATAGGTACGTTCTCGATCGACATGCATGCATGCAGGCACACAGACACATACTTATAAACTTTGATGAATGCAGTTAGGTTCATATCAGTCCATGTACAGTATTATACCCAAACCAATTATCTATGATAACTAGTATGCTGCAATTGTAATACAGATGTAGGATCTTAATTTGACCAGTATTTTTGCAGCAAAATAATCCTGCAGCAACAGGATTTGAACGTTTAGTCCATAATGTTGCTTGATTGTTGGTTAGGTTATTAGCTGGACAAAATTAGGCTACATGAAAAGTGCAATAGTGTTAATATAACCATGTGTTATTGAGTGTTTTCAGTACATTTATGTAAATCATAAAGCTCATCTGCATTTCTTGTGGTGCAGGAAAATTCTCAGCAACAAAAGAGTGATCAAATTAAGATCCTACACCTGTATGGTTCAATAAGAGTGATCTATAAGAGTGATTGTATATTGTTATAAATGCACGTTTCAACCAGCAGTGAGAAGATTGACAGGCGAGCCACTGAAGCCCAGACCTCATGGATGCTCAGGGTCTCAGAAGCGGAGCTCCAATGGTTTGAGTGACAGCTATATTCACCATCACAATGCCTATCATTTACATCCAATCTGTCTCCCAAAATAACCCACTGTGAATAAGAAAAACTTCTGCATAAACAATGCTGTAAATTATATAGAATTGAACAAATAGATTTAAGACAATGATTGGTAGGGGATGGGGGTGAAGGTGACACTGACCAGGGCATATTCAATCAGACAACTGTATGATTTGGCCTTAATGATCAGCAGTGCATTATTGCCGATGGTTGGTCAAAAGGTATAATGAAAAAGAAATGGACAGCCTGAAATATTAATGGCAAGTCAATGAGCTAAAATAAAATAAGAAAATATGGTGAATGAATTGTCATCCATGCAGAGGACTAGGATTGGGATATTTGACAGAAGGGCAGTGTTAATGGACTTTACCTTTTTTATTTTGTTTAGGGGATAGATCAGCTTCAATACGGCAGATAGATTGTGGCGTCCATCAGTGTCTGCATAATTTCCAATCCCCCATACAAAGTTGAAGTCAGAAGTTTACATACACTTAGGTTGACGTCATTAAACTTAGTTTTTCAACCACTCCACAAACTTCTTGTTAAAACTTCTTGTCAATATGGGGGCGCTGTTTCCACTTTGGAAAAAATCGTGCCCAAATTAAACTGCCTCGTACTCTATTCTAGATCGTACAATATGCATATTATTATTACTATTGGATAGAAAACACTCTCAAGTTTCTAAAACTGTTTGAATTATATCTGTGAGTAAAACAGAACTCATTTGGCAGCAAACTTCCAGACAGGAAGTGAAAAATCTGAAAACGATGCTCTGTTCCAGGGCCTGCCTATTGAATTGCCTTATATTTATGGATATGCATGCACTGCATACGCCTTCCACTAGATGTCAACAGGCAGTGGAAGGGGGAATGGGGTGTCTAGCTTGATCTGAGGTCGAACAAGAGCTCTTGGAATGACGTGTCCAGAATTTCCTTTGTCTACCAGTGCGCGGGAAGTACCTCCATATTGTCTTATGATAAGCGTTCGGTATACACGGCTAATATCTCCGGCTTTGTTTTTATTTGATACATATTAGAAAAACATCATAAAGTAGGTTTTTTCAACCGAGTTTCATCAGTTTATTCAACGTTTAATGGGACTTTTGTAGTTTTCCGTTCTCTGCGTCGAGAGAAATTGGGAACGTCATCAACATTGGCTAGCCTTGTGGAGCGAATTCGACAGGAGAGAAGGACATTCTAAAACCAAACAACGATTTATTCTGGACCTAGGACTCCTTGTACAAGATTCTGATGGAAGCTCAGCAAAAGTAAGAACAATTTATGATGTTATTTCGTATTTCTGTGGAAAATGTTGAGTCCTATTATTCGCCCTTTTTGCGGGCGCTGTCTCGCTATAACGTAAGCTGTTTGTTATGGTAATGTTATTTTTTTWAATCTAACACGGCGGTTGCATTAAGAACTAGTGTATCTTTCATTTGCTGTCCAACATGTATTTTTTAGTAAAGTTTATGATGAGTTCTTTGGTCAGATTAGGTGAGTGTCCAAAATAGCTCCGGACAATTTGGTGAATCGATGCTACATATTCACAATGTATAACCACGGTTTGCAGCTCTAAATATGCACATTTTCGAACWAAACATAAGTGTATTGTATAACCTGACGTTATAAGACTGTCATCTGATGAAGTTGGTCAAGGTTAGTGATTCATTTTATATCTTTTGCTGGTTTTTGCGATCGCTACCATTTGCTGCTAATAAATGCATTTGTGTGTTTGGCTATTGTGGTAAGCTAATATAATGCTATATTGTGTTTTCGCTGTAAAACACTTAAAWAATCGGAAATATTGGCTGGATTCACAAGATGTTTATCTTTCATTTGCTGTACACCATGTATTTTTCATAAATGTTTTATGATGAGTATTTAGGTATTTCACATTGCTCTCTGTAATTATTCTGGCTGCTTTGGTGATATTTTTGATGGTAGCTGCAATGTAAAACTATGATTTATACCTCAAATATGCACATTTTCGAACAAAACATAAATTTATTGTATAACATGTTATAAGACTGTCATCTGATGAAGTTGTTTCTTGGTTAGTGACTAATTATATCTCTATTTGGTCGGTTTTGTGATAGCTACCTATGCGGTAGAAAAATGGTGAAAATATGAGGTTGAGTCTTTTGCTATTGTGGTTAGCTAATAGAAATACATATTGTGTTTTCGCTGTAAAACATTTTAAAAATCGGAAATGATGGCTGGATTCACAAGATGTTTATCTTTCATTTGCTGTATTGGACTTGTGATTTCATGAAAATTATATTATATGATATCCCTGTCGCGTTAGGCTAGGCTATGCTAGTCAGCTTTTTTGATGAGGATGCTCCCGGATCCGGGATGGGTAGCAATGAAACGTTTAACAAACTATAGTTTTGGCAAGTCGGTTAGGACATCTACTTTGTGCATGACACACGTCATTTTTCCAACAATTGTTTATAGACAGATTATTTCACTTATAATTCACTGTTTCACAATTCAAGTGGGTCAGATGTTTACATACACTAAGTTGACTGTGCCTTTAAACAGCTTGGAAAATTCCAGAAAATGATGTCATGGCTTTAGAAGCTTCTGAAAGGCTAATTGAACAAATTTGAGTCAATTGGAAGTGTACCTGTGGATGTATTTCAAGGCCTACCATCAAACTCAGTACCTCTTTGCTTAACATCATGGGAAAATCAAAAGAAATCAGCCAAGACCTCAGAAAMATWTTTGTAGACCTCCACAAGTCTGGTTCATCCTTGGGAGCAATTTCCAAATGCCTGAAGGTACCACGTTCATCTGTAAAAACAATAGTACGCAAGTATTAACACCATGGGACCACACAGCCGTCATACCGCTCAGGAATGAGACGCGTTCTGTCTCCTAGAGATGAACGTWCTTTGGTGCGAAAAGTGCAAATCAATCCCAGAACAACAGCAAAGKAYCTTGWGAAGATGCTGRAGGAAAMAGRAYCTATATCCACAGTAAAACGAGTCCTATATCGACAAACCTGAAAGGCCGCTCAGCAAGGAAGAAGCCACTGCTCTAAAACCGCCATAAAAAAGCCAGACTACGGTTTGCAACTGCACATGGGGACAAAGATTGTACTTTTTAGAGAAAATGTCCTCTGGTCTGAAGAAACAAAAATAGAACTGTTTGGCCATAATGACCATCGTTATGTTTGGAGGAAAAAGGGGGAGGCTTGCAAGCCGAAAAACACTATCCCAACCATGAAGCACGGGGATGGCAGCATCATGTTGTGGGGGTGCTTTGCTGCAGGAGGGACTGGTGTACTTTACAAAATAGATGCCATCATGAGGTAGGAAAATTATGTGGATATATTGAAGTAACATCTCAAGACATCAGTCAGGAAGTTAAAGCTTGGTCGCAAATGGATCTTCCAAATGGACAACGACCCCAAGCATACTTCCAAAGTTGTGGCAAAATGGCTTAAGGACAACAAAGTCAAGGTATTGGAGTGGCCATCACAAAGCCCTGACCTCAATCCTATAGAACATTTGTGGGCAGAACTGAAAAAGTGTGTGCGAGCAAGGAGGCCTACAAACCTGACTCAGTTACACCAGCTCTGTCAGGAGGAATGGGCCAACATTCACCCAACTTATTGTGGGAAGCTTGTGGAAGGCTACCCGAAACGTTTGACCCAAGGGGATAGGCGTCCCATCAACGGGACAGTTGTAAGTCATGCAGCGCCTTGTGTCACGAACGCATATTTTAGAGAAACAACAAATGTCGGTACATATAAGTGTCTTATATCGGCTGAAAGCTTAAATTCTTGTTAATATAACTGCACTGTCCAATTTACAGTAGGTATTACTGCAAAACAAATGGCATGCTATTGTTTGAGGAGAGCTCCTAACAACAAAACACTTTTTTCACCGCGACAGGTTTGATAAATTCACCTCTGAAGGTGAAATGTGTACTTACATTCTGAAATCTTGCTGTGATTTATCATCCAAAGGGTCCCAGAGATAACATGAAGTGTCATTTTGTTCGATAAAATCCTTTTTCATATCCTAAAAAGGACCATATAGCATGCACGATCGATTTTGTATTTCCACTCGTTCAATTTGCAACGAAAGGAATCTGTGAAAATCTAACCCTAAACATTGTTTCAACCAGTCAAATCACGTTTGAATGTATTCCTCAGAGATCCTAGAACGTAACCAGACTTCGCTATATCATTAGGGGTGTAGTATGTCCTATAGGACAACAAATTTGGTCAGAGAGCGACGCCTTCATGGAACGCTGATGACGTGGGCGGTCTTCACTTGAACAACTCTAACTTTGTCAAATAAGTACCAATCGGGGTCACACAAAGCTAGCTACATAGCCAATGAGCTGGGATTTACGGGAGTATCTGGGAACCCTGTGTCTGTCGCAAAATGTAGGAGCTAACCTTCTGCGACAGCATGCCTTTTCCTTTTGGACAAAAATTATAAGAATATTCAGAGTTATGAAGTTATGAAAACTGGTTGTTTTGCAAAGGTTGAACTTATAATATGGCTACTAATACTGGAAAAGCTAAATCAAAGTCCAAGTATAAAGATTTGACGATATTCTTGCAGAAAAATGTAATATGAATGCAAACTTCTCCTTCATGATTTGCCCAAATGTACCTGGGTGACTTCAAACTAAATGTAAAGTAGTTCACTCATACTTAAAGTTATCTGTCTGAAACTTTGAATATACACTCCTGCCATCTTGTGGACACAATCGGAATTACAACCAGAGTGATAGCTAGAACTGGGACCTTTCTGTTGAATTTTAAAATGGTGGTAGAAAAAAAACGGTTGGTTTTTTCTTTGTATTTTCTTCTACCAGATCTATTGTGGTATATTCTCCTACATTCAATTCACATTTCCCAAAACTTCAAAGTGTTTCCTTTCAAGTGTTTCCTTTCCTTGCTCCGGGGCCTGAGCTACAGGCAGTTAGATTTGGGTATGTCATTTAGGTGAAAATTGAAAAAAGGAGGGCTATCCCTAAGAAGTTTTTAAACTATTTAAAGGCAATGCTACCAAATACTAATTGAGTGTATGTAAATTTCTGACCCACTGGGAATGTGATGAAAGAAATAAAAGCTGAAATAAATCATTCTTCCTACTATTATTCTGATATTTCACATAATGTGGTGATCCAAACTGACCTAAGACAGGGAATTTTCACTCGGATAAAATGTCAGGAATTGGAAAAAACKGAGTTTAAATGTATTTGGCTAAGGTGCATGTAAACTTCCGACTTCAAAAGTATATATTTTTTGTAAATATATGTACAGTGCCTTTCGAAAAGTATTCAGACCCCTTGACTTTTTCCACATTTTGTTACGTTGCAGCCTTATTCTCAAAATTGATTCAATGCAACGTTTTCCACAGCAATCTACACACAATACCCATAAAGCTAAAACAGGTTTTTAGAAATGCTTTAAAATGCTTTAAAAATAAAAAACAGAAATTCCTTATTTACATAAATATTCAGACTCAAAATTGAGCTCAGGTGCATCCTGTTCCCATTGATCATCCTGGAGATGTTTCTACAACTTCATTGGAGTCCACCTGGGGTAAATTCAATTGATTGGACAGGATTTGGAAAGGCACACACCTGTCTATATAAAGGTCCCACATTTGACGTGCATGTCAGAGCAAAGACTAAGCCATGAGGTTGAAGGAATTGTCCGTAGTGCCCCGAGACAGGATTGTGTCGAGGCACAGATCTGGGGAAGGGTACCAAAACATTTCTGCAGCATTGAAGTTCCCCAAGAACACAGTGGCCATCATTCTTAAATGGAAGAAGTTTAGAACCACCAAAACTCTTGCTAGAGCTAGCCGCCTGGCCAAACTGAGTAATCGGGGGAGAAGGGCCTTGGTCGAGGAGATGACCAAGAACCCGATGGTCTCTATGACAGAGCTTCAGAGTTCCTCTCTGGAATTGGGAGACCCTTCCAGAAGGACATCCATCTCTGTAGTACCTCACCAATCAGGCCTTTATAGTAGTGGTCAGACAGAAGCTACTCCTCAGTAAAAGGCAAATGACAGCCTGCTTGGGGGTTTGCCAAAAGGCAACTAAAGACTCTCAGACAATGAGTAACAAGATCCTCTGGTCTGATAACACCAGATGTTTATCTTTCTGTCTTGGCTATGTATAGGCTACTTGCAGTAGGCCTATAAAACAGAAAAGGACTTTTCCTTAGTGTGTGGGTCGCTCAGGTGGGTGTCTAGGGTATAGGGTTGGGGACCGTTCCATCATGATAGGCAGTTAACCCACTGTTGGTAGGCCGTCATTGAAAATAAGAATGTTTTCTCAACCTAAATAAAGGTAAAATAAATACATAAATAAATAAATAGGACAATAAATAAATAAACTATAAATATATATTTGTTTTAATTATGTACATCCCATATCTGTACATTGAAAGCTCTCTCTGTCACAACTCCTGCTCGCAGACACACATGGGCTCTGGCATTTGCAACCATTTCCATTTTTCACTCACTTAACTCCTCACTTTTCCAAACACAAAAACACAAACCCCACCTTCCATCCCAATACACCTGCACATACCCACATACTGGGCCTTCTATGTCCTCTGTTTGCTGTGTTTTTACCTCTACCATGTTGATTCCTTCCTAATTTCGGGCTTCTGAGTAATTTGTGTTCCAGTTCCTTATTTTTGAAGATGTATTATTTCAATAATTATCCTTTCTTCTAATGCTGTAATTTATCTATTTATAAATACTACAAATAGAAAGTCTAATACTAATTATTTTTACAACTTTCCCTATCTTGAATGGTATACTGTATTTGTAGCTTATTTCTTTATCAATTCTTGTATTTTAATGTTTTCCTGTTTTTTAAAATTACAATCCCTACCATGGATAGTATTGGGTGTTCCAATATTCGACTCCTCTATGGGAACTTTGTATTATTTAGAATAGCCATGGAGGAGTCTTGGTGACTCGGAACAGTTGGTTATCAATGTACAGTTTATCGACTACGAGAGCTAAATGATTCCCTTTTAGTCTATTCACCTTGACGATTGGGTACAGAACTTTGTGGCGTTTAGCAATTTCCTTCAGGAACTGATCATCCATGCCTATTTTCGTGCCAGTGAGTCTTTTGCCCAGACTTTTAACCATTATTTTATCTTTAAAGAATGCACATTTTTCAACAATTGGGTACTCGTATCGCTGTCCTCTCTGTCCGAAACGGTGCACACATTCAAGTTTGATTTTGTCTACAGTATCGCATGGGATCTTTTATTGCATCTCAGTGCTAGAGGTGTCACTACAGACCCTGGGCTGTATCACAACCGGCCGTGATCGTGAGTCTCATAGGACGGCGCACAATTGGTCCGGGTTTGGCCGGGGTAGGACGTCATTGTARAATATGAATTTGTTCTAAACTGACTTGCCTAGTTAAATAAAAAATCTGTAGTGCTCTAAGAAGAAATTATTTCACCATACTCACTGGATCTTCACCCTCATTTTCTTTAAGTAAGTACCAGATTTTCTGGCATAGATGTCTGTATTTCAAGTAAGGCTTCTCTCAGAAACATGTTCTCCTTTTGAACTTCTTTAACGTCTGTTTCCATAGTATTGACTGTACCTTTTAGCTTGTTTGTTTCTTTCTCCGCTGTAGAAGCTTTTCGTCACTTCAACTTTTATATCTTTACTGACCAGTTCAAGAATATAACCTAAAGGAGCAGCAGTCTCCAGCCTGTCCCTTAGGATCCCCTCCCTGCACCCCAGACGTCACCCTCTCCCCCTCGCCTATCTCCCTCTCTGTGTCAGTGGGACCCTGTCAGTGGCCTTGGCTGTCAGAGGAACACTGAGGAACACTGCCTCATCTGACGTGTATCTGACAAAAACACCAATTAGGCCCCATTCCCAAGGCTATTTTTAGGGTGCCTGTGAGTGCTTTTATCTTTTCTACAGCGACATCTTTTCACAGAGAGATGTCGCTGAGAGGTGTCCATGGAACCGGGGGAGCTTTTTTGTTCATTTTAAAGCACTACTCAAATGACAGGATTATTTTTTTTTTGAATTCACATGAGAAGAACCCATATATGTTTCTGCACTGCAGCTCAGCTGCTAACTGCAGACCTGTCCAGCCGATCACAGACTAACAAGATGAGAATTCAGACATGAGAAAACAATGCCTGAAACCTTTAAACGCGATCGTTCCACCTGGACGCTTTGCGACACTAGCAGTTGCATTCGATCAGAACTACACAGGTGTGTGATACATTTGCACACAACTACAGTACATACAATATTCAATTGGGGAAATTATGTCCATTTTCTTTAACATTTAATGACACAGTAGCAGAGTTACACTGTACAATTGAATGAGATGTTGGATAGTTGTAGTGGGGTAATATTTTATAAGCATATTATTTAACCTCACATGCRACCCATAATAAGACTATGCACTTAGCCTATTAAAATGTTTATCAAACTCCATTTAACATTAAAGTAAAATCATGTGAAATCAAGTATTATGCAATGAGTTGACGATGACAACCAAGAATTGGTCTGAGAAGGAAATTCTAAATGCAAGTGTATTTCATTAACATTGTAAAATGAACAGATTAACATACAAGGCATAAAGCTTAAGTTACAAAGCATTAAGAACCATTGCAACACATTAATCTAGATATGATCAGAAAGGAGGAGAGAGAGAGACGTCTTAGCCTGAAAGGCCATGCCCCTAGAGACCCTGGGGGGGGGGGGGGGGGGGGGGGGGRGRGAGCGTATCTCATCAGCGCAGGTAAGGAAAAAAGAATGAGGAAGAAACAATGAAACTAAGACTCTTTTAAAAGCATCTGAGGGTGTTTTCGCATATAGTCCGATCTCAGTCCTTTTTATTAAAGTGAACTCTGGGGTAAAAAAAGCCAAAGAACTCAGATCTCTTTTTATTCACACTGCCCTAGCCTTTGAATGTGAACTCACCTATTTTACCAGTTCACTTCACCTATTTTGTGGGGTGAGTCCTCATTGCTATGTTTAGAAAGGAACCAAGATATTTTTCCAACACTCACTCAATGCACTGTGGGTTTTTACAAAGTGCAGGACAAGCCATTCCATCACAATGTGTTATCGGACAGCTAGATATAACAAAAATGAAATATCACATTTACATAAGTATACACCCCCTATACTCAGCACTTTGTTGAAGCACCTTTGGCAGCAATTACAGTCTTGAGTCTTCTTGGGTATGACGCTACAAGCTTGGCACACCTGTATTTGGGGAGTTTCTCCCATTCTTCTCTTCAGATCCTTTCTGTCAGGTTGGATGGGGAGCGTTGCTGCACAGCTATTTTCAGGTCTCTCCAGAGATGTTCAACCAGGTTCAAGTCCGGGCTCTGGCTGGGCCACTCAAGGACATTCAGAGACTTGTCCCGAAGCCACTCCTTCGTTATCTTGGCTGGGTGCTTAGGGTCGTTGTCCTGTTGGAAGGTGAACCTTCCCCCTCAGTCTGAGGTCCTGAGCGCTCTAGAGCAGGTTTTCWTCAAGGATCTCTCTGTACTTTGCGCCGTTCATCTTTCCCTCGATCCTGACTAGTCTCCCAATCCCTGCCCCTGAAAAACATCCCCACAGCATGATGCTGCCAAACGTGACGCATGGTATTCAGGCCAAAGATTTCAATCTTGGTTTCATCAGACCAGGGAATCTTGTTTCTCATGGTCTGAGAGTCCTTTAATAAAGGCCTTTTTGGCATACTCCAAGCAGACTGTCATGTTCCTTTTACTGAGGTGTGGTTTCCATCCTGCCAGCTCTAGGAAGAGTCTTGGTAGGTCCAAACTTCTTCCATTTAAGAATGATGGAGGCCACTGTGTTCTTGGGGACCTTCAATGATGCAGGCATTTTTTGGTACCCTTCCCCAGATCTGTGCCTCGACACAATCCTGTCTCGGAGCTCTAAGGAGAATTCCTTCGACCTCATGGCTTGGTTTTTGCTCTCACATTCACTGTCAACTGTGGGACCTTATATAGACAGGTGTGCCTTTCCAAATCCTGTTCAATCATTTGAATTTACCACAGGTGGACTCCAATCAAGCTGTAGAAACATCTCAAGGATGATCAATGGAAACAGGATGCACCTGAGCTCAATTTCGAGTGTCATAGCAAAGGGTCTGAATACTTATGTAAATAAGGTATTTCTGTTTTTTCTTTGTAATAAATTTGCTGTATACAGTGCCTTAAGAAAGTATTCACAACCGTATAATTTTTTCACATTTTGTTGTGTTACAGTCTAAATGGAAATGGATTAAATTGATATTCTGTGTCACTGGCCTACACACAATACCCCATAATATCAAAGTGGAATTATGTTTTTAGAAATGTGTACAAATTAAGAAAAAATKTACAGCTGAAATGTCTTGAGTCATTAAGTATTCAATCCCTTTGTTATAGCAAGCCTAAATAAGTTCATGAGTAAAAATGTGCTTAACAAGTCACATACTATGTTGCATAGACTCTGTGTGAAATAAATGTTTAACATGATGTTTTAATTACTACCGCATCTCTGTACCCCACACATACAATTCTCTGTAAGGTCCCTCAGTCGAGAAGTGAATTTCAAACACAGATTCTACCACAAAGACCAGCTAGGTTTTCCAATGCCTCACAAAGAAGGGCACCTACTGTATTGGTAGATGGGTAAAATAAAGTAAAAAGCAGACATTGAATATCCCTTTGAGCATGTTTAAGTTATTAATTACACTTTGGATGGTGTATCAATACACCCAGTCACTACAAAGACACAGGTGTCCTTCCTAACTCAGTTGTCAAAGAGGAAGGAAAGTGATTTCACCATGAGGCCAATGGTAACTTTAAAACAGTTACAGAGTTTAATGGCTGTGATAGGAGAAAACTGAGGATAGATCAACAGCATTCTACTGTAGTTACTCCACAATACTAACCTAAATGACTGAGTGAAAAGGAAGCTTGTATATACAGAATAAAAATATTTCAAAAAATGCATCCTGTTTGCAGCAAGGCACTCAAGTAATATTGCTTTTTGCCCTGAATACAAAGTGTTATGTTTGGGGCAAATCCAATTCAACACATTACTGAGTACCACTCCATATTTTCCAACCCATATTTTCAAACATAGTAGTGGCTGCAGCATGTTATGGGTATGCTTGTAATCGTTAAGGACTGGAGAGTTTTTCACGATACAAAATAAATAGAATGGAGCCAAGCACAGGCAAAATCCTAGAGAAAACCTGGTTCATTCTGCACTGGGAGGTTAATTCACCTTTCAGCAGGACAATAACCTAAAACACAGATCTACACTGGAGTTGCTTACCAAGAAGACAGTGACCATTTTTTCCTTGATGTTAAAACAAGACTATGGCTTATACCTATGTGTATATTTCATTTTACTTAAATGTGATATTATACCTTTAGTTGTTTTATTTAAACAGTATGTGATTGTATATGTTGTATATGTAGATGGCCGAGTTACAGTTTTGATTTAAATCTACATGGCAAGACTTGAAAAGGGTTGTGCTCAACAACCAATTTGACAGAGCTTGAAGAATTTTGAAAAGAATAATGGGCAAATATTGTACAATCCAGGTGTGAAAGCTCTTAGAAACTTATCCAGAAAGACTSACAGCTGTAATCACTGCCAAAGGTGATTCTAACATGTATTAAGTTAGTTAGTGAATACTTAAGTAAATTAGATATTTCTGTAACATTTCTAAAAACACGTTTTGACCTTGCCATTATGGGGTATTGTGTGTAGATGGGTGAGAGTAAAAACATATATTTAATCAATTTTGAATTCAGGATGTAACACAACAAAATGTGGAATAAGTCCAGGGGTATGAATACTTTCTGAAGGCACTCTACCTACTTAGAATGCATTTAGTTAAAAGATGAGACATAATAATTGTAATCAGAAGATACTATTAACATGTAAATATTATTGATAACAGAATAAATGGCAGAAGAGTAAATGCAGGTTACATAATGCTGTAATTGAAAATCGTACACCCAATGTAGGCTACTGACAAAAACACATTTGGAGTGTTATACAGTGCTAGGAAGAGGAGAATGTTAGCTTTCTAATGAGACCAACACAATCTACTCTACTCCAAATATCAAGCAAGTTACATGCTGTGTGTCATCAAACCATGTTTTTGAGAAAAATGCTGTCAAAGTTTACAGTTATTTTTAAGACATTTATTCAAACAATGAATAACTACTTAATTAATACAAAACACAATCCATTGACATGAGTGCCTGTGTTCTCACTCACTCACTCACTCACTCACTCACTCACTCACTCACTCACTCACTCACTCACCCAGTCACACACCACAACACACCACACACACACACACACACACACAGCCACACACACCAACACACACACACACACACACACACACACAACACACACACACACACACACACACACACCACACACACACACACACACACACACACACACACACACACACACACACACACAACTACACACACACACACACACACACACACACACACACACACACACACACGAGTGAGTGTACACGACATTTACAATACAAGCAACAGAATGTATAGGCTACATTGACATATTGTACAGGCACATGTACATATACATTATAAAAGAGAAACACTCTCACACTGCACATCATGCTTCAACCATATATGTTCAAGGACACATGTGGTTGTGACTGTTGTTTGCGCATGTGTACTTGGACTTCCACCATACTACACGTCCGCTCAAGACACGTGCACACCCCATGTAGTCCTCGAACAAGATGGTTGGTATCCATATTTTTTCCATGTCAGATTACATTCGGAGACAAGGCTTGGGAGGATAATAATGAATAAATTACTACATATAAATAACATCTGTTGGAAAATGCATGTCAGCAGAGAATGTGTATAGGCTTACTCAAACAAATGTTTTCCGTCTGATACATCCCTGGGCACAGCACACAGCACTGCATGATGTGCCCAACCAACCCTCTCACAATCCCATCCCTGCATTTTTATGACAGTCACACAGAATAAACGACATCTGAAAAGACAAACAGGGACGTGGAAGAGGGGAAAAAAATAAAACCAGAAAGGTGGAGGGTGAGAGATAAATAGGAAGGGGATGGAGGGGTGAAGAAAAACAGGGAATGGGGATGGAGGGGTGAGAGATAAAACAGAGGATAGGAGGGGGAGAGATAAAACAGGGAAGGGATGGAGGGTGAGAGAATAAAACAGGAAGGGGATGGAGGGGTAGAGAGAATAAGACAGGGATGGGGAAGATGGAGGGGTGAGATATAAAACAGGGATGGGATGGAGGGGGTGAAGATAAAAAGGGAAGGGATGAGGTGAGAGATAAAACAGGGAAGGGATGGAGGGGGTGAGAGAATAAACAGGGATGGGGATGGAGGGGTGAGAGTATTAAAACAGGGATGGGGATGAGGGGAGTGAGATATAAAATCAGGGAAGGGGATGGAGGGGATGAGAGATAAACAGGGAAGGGGATGGAGGGGGGTGAGAGATAAAACAGGAAGGGATGGAGGGGGAGAGATCGAAAAATAGGGAAGGGATGGAGGGGGTGAGAGATAAAACAGGATGGGATGGAGGGGTGATGGATAAAATAGGGAAGGGTGAGGGGTGAGAGATAAAACAGGGATGGGGATGGAGGGGGTAGAAAATAGGGGAAGGAAGGAGAGGGTGAAGATAACAGGGAAGGGGATGGAGGTGAGAGATAAAACAGGAAGGGATGGAGCGGGTGAGAGAATAAACAGGGAAGGGGACTGAGGAGGGGTGATATATAAAACAGGAAGGGAGGAGGTGGGAGAAAAAACAGGAGGAATGGAGGGTGAGAATTAAAACAGGGAATAGGGGTGGAGAAATAAAACAGGGAGAGGGATGGAGGGTGAGAGATAAAAGGGAAGGGATATGAGGGGCAGTGGAGATAAAACAGGGAAGGAAGAGGGGTGAAGATAAAACAGGAAGGATGGAGGGGTGAGAGATAAAACAGGGAAGGGATGGAGGGGTAGAGATAAACAGGGTGGGATGGAGGGTGAGGATAAACAGGGAAGGGTGATGGAGGTGGAGAGATATAAAACAGGGAATGGGATGGAGGGGTGAAGAGGATAAACTAGGGAAGGCGGGTGAGGTGGTGAGAAATAAAACAGGGATGGGGATGGAGGGGTGAGATTATAAATAGCAGGAAGGGAGAGAAAGGGTGAGAGATAGATAAAACAAGGAAGGGATGGAGGGGTGAGAGATTAAAACGAAGGGATGGAGGGTGAGAAGATATAAACAAGGGATGAGGGTGAGATAAACAGGAAGGATGGAGGCGTGGGAGAAATAAAACAGGGAAGGGATGGAGGGGTGAGAGATAAAACAGGGAATGGGAATGGAGGGGTGGAGATAAAACAGGGATAGGGTGGATGGAAGGTGGGTGAGAGATAAAACAGGGAAGGATAGGTGAGAGATAAACAGGAAGAATATGGGGGGTGAGAGATAAAACAGGGATGGGGATGGAGGGGTAAATATAAACTAGGATGGGGCATAGCGGGTGAGAGATAAAAACAGGAAGGGATGGAGGGGTGAGATATAAAACCAGGGATGGGATGGAGGGGTGAATATAAAACAGGGAATGGGATGGAGGCGGTTGGAAAAACGGGATGGGAGGAGGGGTGATAGAAAAAACGGATGGGGTGGAGGGGAGATATAAAACAGGGATGGAGGAGGAGGAGAGAATAAAACAGGAAGGGGATGGAGCGGGTGAGAGATAAACAGGAAAGGGATGGAGGGGTGAGAGATAAAACAGGGATGGGATGAGGGTGGGAGATATAAAACAGGGACGGGGATGGAGGGGTGAGAATAACAGGGAAGGGATGGAGGGGTGAAGAATAAACAGGGAGGGATGGAGGGTGAGAGAATAAAACAGGGATGGGGATGGAGGGTGAGATATAAAACAGGAAGGGGACAGGAGGGGGAGAGTAAAACAGGGATAAGGGATGGAGGGGTGAGAGATAAAACAGGGAAGAATGGAGGGGGTGAGGAGATAAAACAGGAGGGATGGAGGGGGGTGAGAGATAAAACAGGGAAGATGGGAAGATAAACAGGATGGGATGGAGGGGTGAGATTATAAAAACAGGAAGGGATTGCGGAGGTGAGAGATAAAACAGGAAGATGGAGGGGTGAGAGATAAAACAGGCAAGGGATGGAGGGGGGGGAGGAGAATAAAACAGGAAGGGATCAAATGAGGGAGGAGAAGATAAAACAGGGATGGAGGAGGGTGAATAAAAGGAGAAGGAGGGGTGAGAGATAAAACAGGAAGGTGATGGAGGGGGAGAATAAACAGGGAATGATGGGAGTGAGACGATTAAAAAACACAACGGGGATGGAGGGTAGAAATAAAACGGGAAGGATGGAGGGTGAGAGATAAAACAGGGAGGATGGAGGTGGATAAAACAGGAAAGGGAGGAGGTGGGTGAGAGAATAAACAGGGAAGGGATGGAGGGGAGAGATAAAACAGGGATGGGGATGGAGGGGTGAGAGAAAACAGGGAAGATTGGAGGGTGAGAGATATAAAACAGGATGGATGGAGGGGGTGAATATAAAACAGGGATGGGATGGAGGGAGTGAGAGAATAAAAGGGAAGATGGAGGGGTGAGAGATAAAACAGGAAGGGGATGGAGGGTGAGAGATAAAAACAGGATGGGATGGAGGGGAGATAATAAAACAGGAAGGGGAGCGAGGGGGTGAGAGATAAAACAGGAAGGGGATGGAGGGGGTGAGAGATTAAAACCAGGTGATGGAGGTGAGAGTACAACCAGGAGGGGATGAGGGGGAGAGATAAAACAGGGAAGGGGATGGAGGGGGTGAGAGATAAAAACAGGGGATGGGGATGGTTGGGGGTAGAATAAAAAGGGAAGGATCGAGAATGGGGAAGGAGAGTGGAATGATAAAACAGGGGAAGGGAATGCATGAGGGGCGGGTGAGAAGGGGGATAACGAGGAAGCAGGGAATGGGAAAGGGGAGGGTGAGAAATAAAAAACAGCAAGGGGATGGAGAGGAGGTGAGCAGGAAAAACAGGAGACGGAGTTGGAGGTGGAAGAAGTAAGAACAGGACTGGATGAGGGTGAGACTATAACAGGAGAAGGGAGGAAGTCGCGAGAGGGGGTGAGAGAAAACAGGAAATGGGAGGTAGGTGCCGGGTGGGTTGGAAGGAGGGATTAAGACAAGGGAAGGGGATGGAGGGGGTGAGAGATAAAACAGGGAAGGGGATGGAGGGGGTGAGAGATAAAAGGGTCAGAATATGCTCTGGTCTCTAAGCAGCAACTAGAATGAGAAACGTGAAAGAAAACCTGACCACACACACACACACGTCACTAGAGAATAAGGACAGCCAGTCTCTTTGGATCCAATTCAGGTCGGCTTTTGCTTGAGTTGACGAACGTTTGATACAAATATAAGTATCATGATTTACGAAAACACTCACCATGATCACACATCATAGTTTTGTACTTGCGTCACATAAAGAACTTGGTTTCAAATGTCGGTAGCACCCGTATGTCTGCCCTCTTAAATCCAGGGATCCGTCCTGGGAGCGGCATCTCGTGGACATCGGCAAAGTTGTTGACATACTGGACGATTCGCTTAATTTCTTTGTAGGACAGCAACAGTTTGCTGGCGAGACGACCACCACACCTCATCTTCCTTTGAACTACACCATGTTCCTTATAGAACTTTATCACTGCAGTCAGCTTTTTGTAGATATTCTGAAACCAGGAAATAAATTATTTAAAACATGCCTGTAATATGTGCTGAAAGGCGCAGTGTATTCTCAGCTCTTTTACTTCTATTCATGATACAGCCTACGGTTAATTTTTATTAAATACCTTACAAACTTTTTTTATGCTGTTGCAGCTCCAATAATAACAGAAACAATCTAGTTGTATTACTCTGACGAAAACTGGAATGTCTCTCTGCAGATTTCCTGCCTATGAAGGAACAAATGATGTCATCTGATGTTTCCTTTCTGTTTCTTCCTATCTGTTTGCAATCATGCCAATGAGCACTCAATGTTTTGTATCTGAAAAATAAGACAAATAACAATGTGTAATTCTTTAACACTTGTACTATTATTGTAAATGGGTCATGTTTTATATAAAGGTATGTGATAACTTTATAGATGGTAATTTCATGCATTTATGTAACCTGTCTTTAGGACAAATAGGACAAATATAAACACACACACACACACACACAGGTCCCATAAGTTACTACACATGTTCTATGGGCTACACATTGCCGACGCACACACACAGACACACAAGTCACATAAGTTATTGGCTACATAGCTAGCTAGGTTGCATAGGCTACAAATCCCCCAATTCTCTCTCTCTCTCTCTCATGCCACACATTCACCCACTCACACACACACACTTGTCTTTAATACACTAGCTAGCTAACTAGTCAGTCTATTTGTGCTTTATCACATACAAAAACACAGACTCGGACAGACGGACAGACACATTACACATTACTGACTCACAGCCAACTAAACTTGACTAATAGTTGAATGGCAAGAACTTACCATTGGTGAGTTCATTCATCTAGTCACGTCTCTTGACCATCTCCTTGGGGGTAAAAATCAAATAGCAGAGCTTCCATCCATTGAACTTGCAAGTGCAACTGATCTCGCAAGTCTTTTCAATTTCTTCCCCAGCATCACTGACATATCCCCCCTGGACCGACTAAAGCACCGTAATTGATGGATCCACCGTTAATGGGTGGTCTTCCTCAGTTGCCTCCTCAAGGGACTCGACTTCGTCTGCGGAGTCGCTGAAGGAGACACTCTCCGACTCAGGGTAAAAAATGAGTCGCCAATAAGTTGACTCCACTGATCGTCTGAACCAGCTCGCAGCACAACATTACTATTTAAAAATCTAGCGATTTCTCTCTCCCGGGAATCCACTGATGCATTAGAAAGCTAAGCTAGCTAGCTAAGGTGTAGGCAGTAGTGACAGTGTGACTATGTTTGATGGGTTTAGCTTTTTGATTGGGGAAACAGGAAAATCATCTGATTGAATAGCCTATTGTAGCTTGATTAAAAATAGATAGCTAGCAAGCTAGTTTGTAATTCATTCATGGTTTAACAATTGGGGAGGGTTTTGATTGTGCCGATAAAATAGTGCTGCGAAAGCCTGATGTGATGTGTTACAAGCTAGCATCCACCGAACCGATGTGAAAGTGCTCCGTGTCTATGTTTCATCCTACGTGTATAAGATTAAACACGATATTTTGGTGACAATACATACAGATTATGAAAACAAAGACAATATTTTCTTTAAAAAACACAATTTATATGTAAATTAATCATAGCAACTTCTGACTGATTATGATAGAGCGTGTCACATATGATGTCATCTTCTCACACTATTCAAACCCCACAATAGAATAAACAGCTTATGAAACTCTCTTAGCCTATAGATCACATATTGCAAACAAATAATCTAAACTAAATATTCCCAAAATATTTTAGAATGTCTGTGCATCCTTGACAGTCCCGAACCTACACATCATAATTTTCTCTCTTTTCTGGCACCAATGTGGCAGGGGAAATGGTGTTGCTGTAGTCTAGTGTGTGGTGCGGGAATAATGAAAAGCAAACTTGGGGAGCTTTGTGTTCACATTACCCTTAAAAAGGGAACCAGACCGCAGAATTCAAGCGAACCGAACTCAGTTTCGGTTAGATTCGGGGGCTCTTTTGAGGGGTCTGAGTTCCTTTGGAGTGTTCACACTGCACAAAAAAATGAAACGAACTGCACTGAGTTCACAAAAATTGGCTGAAAGGGACCAAGTGTGAAAACACCCTGAGTTGCTTGGATAAAAAATCTAAGTTGTTGACCAATAGTATTACTGTAAAGTTAACCTCCAATCAGATATCAGACCTACAGGTTGTAAAGACAACAGAACCTCTGCTACCCAGATGTGAGACAAGAGGGGGTTAGAGCGATGATGCAACATTACTAACACAACAAAAAGGCGTCCTTGCATACAGCTGATAAGCACCACTTCGGGGGCCGCACTAAGTAGTGAAAGCTGTTCTCGCTGCGGTACAGATCTCTCTGATGTGATCTGAACATAAACTATTGGGGTGGTCAGAAGGGATCCCGCTATCCCTCATCCCGCTATCCCTGGCTGGCCCTCTCATCCCCCGCATGCAGAACAGGCACCTGTGGATCAGCACAGAGCACGCTTCACTACAGGCTACAGCTACCACTACGGCTAGAACAGCTTGGGCCGTGGGAGTGAGGTGAGAGATGGCYAAAGGGAACTCAGTAACCTTCTCTACGCACACCGCCAACGTTCTAGAGCAACCGCCCACACAGGCATCAGGATCCACCGCTCCAACTGAAAGATAATGCAGTGACACATCACTCCAGAGATACAATACTCACTCACTCACATACACACACGCACGTGTACAAACACACACATCCACCAACACACCTGATCTAATCAACTCTAGTGGCGGAAGAAGACGCTACTTTCGTTAAGCTGCATCTCTTCCTCCACCCCTGTCTTCATTCTTCTACTCCATCCCACTCTCCATCCCTCCCTCCATCCACCGCTCACTCTCCCTCTGTAATAGTGTGGCCTTGTCTGAGAACGAGCCGCGGAGAGAGTTCACAGACACTGATTACCGTTGAACAATAACGCCAGGCCTCACATAAAAAGCCAATTACAGCCTTAAACGTTCTATCACCCCTCCTTAAAGAAAGATCATAGCGTTTTAGTTATACATGGCGATGAGGCACAATGGGGAGAGTGTGATAAAGTCAAATTCATTTTCTGCTCAACTCCTGTGCCCTGCCAAGTCGTCCAGCGTGAGAGGTTCCTGCTGTGATCACCCCTGTGGTAAAAGAGCACACGGGTGACAGCAGACGCAAGGAGATTTGTTCAGAGAAAGAGAGGGGGAGGGAGGAGAGTAAGACAGAGCGAACAGAGAGAAGACGAGACAGAGTGACAGAAAGAAATACGCCCCAGTGTTCATGCGCCTAAATCTGGTTACTCAAGAGACAAGTAAGTAAAATGTACAGACTGTACAGATGCTGTTTCCAATTCATTCCACTCCATATCAATCCTTGGCATGAATTACCTAGTCGTTGGTCCCCAGTCTTTCACAGCCGTATATAACCATGGGTCATGAGACTGATCTTTGACTGTGGTACGTTAGGGTACTGTGGGAGCCTAATGACTCTTTAATCTTGCTTGCAATGGTGGACTCTAAAGCGGAACACACACACACACACACACACACACACACACACACACACACACACACACACACACACACACACAGCAGTCTGATCCACCCCCAAACATCAAACAGCCATGGCCCATATTCAAAACCTACAAATCATAAACATCATGCATTTATCACCCATGAAGGAACATGTTAAAATGTTTATTCCTGTGGTGCCAAATTAGAAACACAGCCACTGGATACCGTGACAGAATTATGAAAGCAATTTACTATCTCCATCTCCTGATTTAGATTGCGGCCTCAATGCATTTCAAAGTGGGCATATCCATCTCGGATGTGCTTCCCCCAGACCAGAGATCATCAACTAGATTCAGACACATGCTGATTTTGACCGCAAGAAGCCAACACATATAATATTTGACTAAAACATTACAATTTCTAACCCTTCTTACATATATAATCACATCTTTTTGTCAAGTGTGGGAATACTGTGGAACAGATTTCCAAAATTAAAATCCCTTGGAGCGGATTTTCTTGTGTTTTTACAGTCTTTAAAGTCCAATAATGAAAAATGTATTTTTGGCTCAGAAAACTTGGGGCAAAATAAAATCATCAGTGGGCCAAATTCATCCCGCTGGCCACCAGTTGAGGAACCCTGCCCTAGACAGTGGCGATAAAAAGCAATCTTTGGAGAATTGCAAGGTGATTATTGAGTAATAAGTGTCCTTGCAACAATATTTCAAGAAAATCACTGGCCGATAAATGTCAATTAGGGGAGGCAACCAAGAGCTATTTCCCCTAAACATTGGTTAGAGACTGAAGTACTGTATTTGTGCCTGTGTGTGTGTCACCTACTGTATTTGTGCCTGTGTGTGTGTCACTGGAGGCTCCTCAGAGGAGGAAAGTAAACTGGTAAACTGCTTGCTTTACACATTACTGCATGATTGTTGAGTGTTTACTAACGCATTAGTTCTAGTAGCTATGTTGACTATGAAATGAGCTAATATGGTGACAACGATGTAGGCTGTGTGTAGCGGTTAGCGGTTATGGTATGAAGGTTTGGCTTGGAAAGGTTTTTTCGCCTGGAGTCCACAAGTAAAGGGAAAAGGTGAGAGAAGGAGAGTGTGTAGATGCGATAAGGAATTATACAACAATCAAAGTGATGATGCTGTTTGTATGTGGCTGCTATGAAAGTGAACTGGGTTTGCAGGTGATCAGGGGTGTATTCATTCTGCTGATTCTGTGGAAAATCTTTTCTTAATTGGAAGCAAAAGGAACAAAACGGGGATGAAAAGACCTGAAAAAATGTGAGTATCATGTAGTAGCCTTAACCTATCAATGTTACATTGACCTGGGTGAATGGAATATGAATGACAGTCATCCAAAATGCTGTAATAGAAATAAGGCCATGCTCATTTAAAAAAAAAAAAATTAAATGTGGAATGATCCAAATCTGTTCTTATGTTAATAAATAACTGTTGTATTCAGTACCAGTGATATCACACAACACATTTCATATGATGTGGTTTGCCAACATTTGCATGGTATTTGCTCTGTAAGCAGAGATGCATAGATTGCACAGTGTGCACAGTATTATCAGTAGACACACTCACACACACTTTATAATTTAAGGTGCAAATACCTCCATAAATTCAAAACTGTTAAACGACTGTGGCATCACATACACTCCTTTATATAGTAGAACATTATGAACCATTTTCTGTGGATATGGGATCTTTATTCGAGAGTTTTCTACAGCAGGAAAGAAATCCTGCAGCAACAGGAAATGTGAATTATTATGTGGATTATAGTCAATGGACTTTTATGGTAGGGGTTGATATATCTTTCAACAGGGAAAATCAAATCAGAAATTTCAGTGTAAATTTAACACTTCAGAAGCCATTTTAAATCTCAAATACACAACAAGTTGAACATTTCCTGCATACAGGAATTTTCTCCTGCAACAGGGTGATCAAATTAAGATTCTACATCTGTAGGAGTCGATTGGATTGATGGGATTCCCAGCTAACAGTCACAGTTCATGTTGTCACAGTGCTGCACATCAAGACGAAACAGACAGCTATGGTGTACATATGTGTGTACAGGAACAGTACTAGGATAGACAGGTCAAGGAAAGCTAGGTGACTGACTCAAGAGGTTGTCAAAGAGATCCCTCATTCTGCAGAGAGGGACAGATTCAGTGGGACAGTCACACAGYGGAGGTGGACTTTTTCTGGCCCTCTCCCTCTCTCTTTCCCGTGAGAAGCATACTGATTGTAGGCATCGGCTATATCAATGCCCGGCATGAATAATAAACAGTGTCATTTCAGCAGCTGAGGAGGGTTCTTAAACGGGGGGGGAACAAAGTAGAAAAATACATGAAGAAGGCTAAGCCATTGCAACAAGGACCATGGCAAAAGCAGGAAGAGGAGATAGATAGAGATAAAAAATATATATATATTATTGTCACATGCACCGAATACAACGTGTGTAGACTACCGTGAAATGCTTTCTTATGAGCCCTTCCCAACGATGCAGAGTTTAAAAATAATAGTAAAAAGAAAAAATTGTAACAAGAGGAATGAAATAAAATACACAAGAATGGAGCTATATACAGGAAGTACCAGTACCAGATCAATGTGGAGCTATATATAGGAAGTACCAGTACCAGATCAATGTGGAGCTATATACAGAAGTACCAGTACCAGATCAATGTGGAGCTATATATAGGAAGTACCAGTACCAGATCAATGTGGAGCTATATACAGGAAGTACCAGTACCAGATCAATGTGGAGCTATTTACAGGAAGTACAGTACCAGATCAATGTGGAGCTATATACAGGAAGTACCAGTACCAGATCAATGTGGAGCTATATATGGGAAGTACAGTACCAGATCAAATGTGGAGCCTATTTAAGGAAGTAACCAGTACCAGATCAATGTGGAGCTATATACAGGAAGTACAATACCAGATCAATGAGGAGCTATATACAGGGAGTACCAGAACCAGATCAATGTGGAGCTATATACAGGGAGTACCAGTACCAGATCAATGAGGAGATATATACAGGGAGTACCAGTACCAGATCAATGTGGAGCTATATACAGGGAGTACCAGATCAATGTGCTGAAGTATGGGGTATTTTAGGTAGATATACATGAAGGGATGGTAAAGTGACTAGGCATCAGGATAAATAATAATAAGAGTAAAATGAAGGACAGAGTACAGCAGCAAATTATGATTGTAAAAGTATATGTGTGTGTGTGGGGGGGGGCTTCAGGAAAGTATTGAGACCCCTTGACTTTTCCACATTTTGTTACGTTACAGCCTTATTCTAGAATTGGTTAAAAAATACAAATCCTCATTCATCTACACACAATATCCGATAACAACAGAGCGAAACAGTTCTTTTTTCTTTTTTTGTTGTTGCACATTTCTAAAAACAAAATAGAAATAACTTATTTACATAAGTATTCAGACCCTTTGCTATGAGACTAGAAATTGAGCTCAGGTGCATCCTGTTTCCATTCATCATCCTTGAGATGTTTCTAAAACTTGATTGGAGTCCACCTGTGTTAAATTCAATTGATTGGACATGATTTGGAAAGGCACACACCTGTCTATATAAGGTCCCACGTTTGACAGTGCATGTCAGAGCAAAAACCTAGCCATGAGGTCGAAGGAATTGTCTATAGAGCTCCAAGACAGGATTGTGTCGAGGCACAGATCTGGCGAAGGGTACCAAAACATTTCTGCAGCATTAAAGGTCCCCAAGAACACAGTGGCCTCCATCATTCTTAAATGGAAGAAGTTTTAATCCACCAAAACACTTCCTAGAGCTGGTCGCCCGGCCAAACTGAGCAATCGGGGGAGAAGGGCCTTGGTCAGGGAGGTGACCAAGAACGCTATGCTCTAACAGAGCTCTAGAGTTCCTCTGTGTAAATGAGAGCACCTTCCAGAAGGACAACCATCTCTGCAGCCCTCCACCAATCAGGCCTTTATGGTAGAGTGGCCAGACAGAAGCCACTCCTTAGTAAAAGGCACATGACAGCCCGCTTGCAGTTTGCCAAAAGGCACCTAAAGACTCTCAGACCATGGCAAACAAGATTCTCTGGTCTGATGTAAGCAAGATTGAACTCTTTGGCCTGAATGCCAAGCGTCACGTCTGGAGGAAACCTGGCACCATCCCTACGCTGAGGCATGGTGGTGGCAGCATGATGCTGTAGGACGTTTTTCAGTGGCAGGGACTGGGAGACTAGTCAGGATGGAGGCAAAGATGAACGGAGCAAAGTACGGAGATCCTTGATGAAAACCTGCTCCAGAGCGCTCAGGACCTCAGACTGGGGTCACCTTCCAACAGGACGACCCTAAGCACACAGCCAAAACAACGCAGGAATGGCTTCGGGACAAGTCTCTGAATGTCCTTGAGTGGCACAGCCAGAGCCCGAACTTGAACCCGATAAACGTCTCTGCAGAGACCTGAAAATAGCTATGCAGCAACGCTCCCCATCCAACCTGACAGAGCTTGAGAGGATCTGCAGAGAGGAATGTGAGAAACTCCCCAAATACAGGTGTGCCACGCTTGTTACGTCATACCCAAGAAGACTCGATGCTGTAATCACTGCCAAATATGCTTCAACAAAGTACTGAGTAAAAGTTCTGAATACTTATGTAAATGCGATATAAATATATATATTTCTTTAAATAAATTAGCAAAGATTTCCAAAAACCTGTTTTTGCTTTGTCATTATGGTGTATTGTGTGTAGACTGATGAGGAAAAACAATTTAATACATTTTAGAATAAGGCTGTAACGTAATGAAATGTGGAAAAAATCATTTGGTCTGAATACTTTCCGAAGGCACTGTATACACTCACTCACACACACATACCGACACAAAAAGACAGAAAGAGAGACAGAGAGAGAGATAGCGAGAGAGATAGAAAGAGAGACAGAAAGAGAGACAGAAAGAGAGATAGAAAGAGAGAAAGAAAGAGAGACAGAAAGAGAGATAGCGAGAGAGATAGAAAGAGAGACAGAAAGAGAGACAGAAATAGAGACAGAGAGAGATAGACAGAAAGAGAGATAGAAAGAGAGATAGAGAGAGAATGCCCTGTGTGGGCTGGTTGGGGCGTTTCATTCCTGGAAGTCACTGTGTAAGTGACATTTCAGTGTGAAGACACACGGCATAGGGTTGAGAAGATTTAATGAGAGTGACTTTTTGGTCTCCCTCCTCCACTACTGGAGGGAATAACCTTTACAACTCCCCCCTGACAACGATCCCTCAAGATACTGGATATTGGTTGTCCTCTCATATCAAGGGATAAAAAAGATGGATCTGAAGAAATCCAGACAGCAACCTTACATTCTGCCACACATAGCAGGAGACACATTAAATGAACCTTAGACTTCAAAAACAGGTTGGGCAATGTAAGTTCAAACGCAGAGAGCTTTGGTATTGATTCCATTGTCTTTTGTCGAGAACAGTTGAGAGCCCATTTCCAGCCATTTCAGGATAAAGGCCTTGAATAAACAACTGATAGTGGGACCCTCTGTATGTGTTTACAACCAGTGTTTGACCTCGGACTGAAATAGGTGCTGGTACTGTACTCATTTTGGGTGCCGGTACTGTTTGTATTTAGGTGCAGGAACTCCACAGTACTTGTATTCTATAAGAGGAACAGAAACAGTAGAACATTAAGAGGTGCCGGTACTCAGCTCCGGTGAGCTCCTGCCCAAGTCAAGCACTGTTTATAGCAATGCACTGTGGGTCAAAGAACATTCAGGTCCAAGAGAAAACAAATATTAGTACAAATATATATAATATAGAATTGCATGGTGAAATCCAATTGATCAAATTGGATTTAAACCCAATACAATAACTTAAATAACATATAGCTCAAATGAAATTATGGATAATTTACTGTACATTTCTCAAACCCACAATAGAATATATCGGTATCATTCCCAGCCTGCCAGAAGTTAGCTATTTATGCTCCTGTGGAGCTGAGGCCCTGCTGCACTGAGCTAGCCTGACGACTCACACTAAATTCTTCCACTGCTCTGCCGCTCGCTGCATATTTAGTACTGAGACTGCCATCATTGAAGTCGTTCGTTGTGAGGAGGGGCACAAGGGGCATTGTACAAAACAAAGTCATCAGCGATTGGATCGTATCAAAGACAGCCCCGAATGTGTTCACACTCGGTGAAGGGTCGGGGAGGTACTCAGATCCGGACTCATTGCGGAGAAGAACCTAACGGCCATGGGCGTGGTGTGGCGTTTGGCTGGAGCAAGGAGTCTGGGTAACCAGGCAAGCACTGAGCTGATTTATGGGCTAATTTAGATGGAATGCTTGTGACACAAAGCATAGGGAGCCTGCTCCCACACTGCTCCTGGGCTGGCCCATTTGACCGATGTGAATGACCGCTCTGGAAATCTAGGGTTTTCTCTACATAAAACCCAGCGCAGCGTGAAAGACATTGTCCACTAAGCACAAGGAGAGCTGTAATAAAACACTTCCCTCTCTAACAGGGTGCATAGATCTAAGGTGCATAGATGACTCTCTAGAACCTCCAGCTCTATAACCCGAGTCCTTGCAGCTCCAGAGGTAGACGTGTACAGTATAGCGCGTGTGTGGCCTTCTTCAGCCATCATCCTATCATCCTTTATAATGAGAGTCCATTAGCATGTCCATCTGCTCTGTTTGAGACAGTGGACAGTGAAAGGTGGGTATTTTAATGACTGTCCTTCCCGTTATCACATGAAGAGATGATGGAGTCGACTCCAGCACTCTGTCTCTCACAGTTACACTGCACGGGACATTGTTACGCATTCTAGTCAAGGCCAGATTCACTGAATCTTGTAAAAGAAGACAAAGAGATACACACACGCACACACTCACGCACACTCTCTCTTTCACACACAGACACACTCACACACACACACAGTTTTCTAACTGTTTTTCCCTACACACATTAACTTTCATGTGTACCCACTCACACGAAAATGTACATACATATATACGAACAAACATACACAAGAACAGTGATGAATACCTCAAAAGACACGGGACTGCTGAACTGAAGTGTGTGATTGACAGCTGAGATTACAGACTGGTGACTCCAGGTAGTCGACTGCTATTCAATTTCTTCCTCACTGTTTACTCTGGGAAAATTGGGAAATAACAGCGCTGTCACACTCAAGAAGTCTCACCTTTATTATGGAAATCAACAACACTTCGCTAGCGGTGCCACTCAGCCCATGCATATAGTCCCCAAACCACCTCCCCTTCCCTCACTCTTAACACAAACCACTGCACTTTTCACCAACCTGAAATTGGGTTCATTCTGAATATGTACACAGCTAGTGAGGAGTGTATACATATTGAAAGATAGAATGGAATAAATGCATCTGCTTGGAGGCCCAGCCTAGGTTACAAACCACATATATACATTATGAACAGACACAGCAACCATAACATGGTGGAACTGTGTTCAGCCGTGTGTGAAGCAGCCCAGGCATTGTACTTTAGCTGAACTGGGGCTGAGTCCCAAATGGCACCCTATTCCCTTTATAGTACACTTATTTTAACCAGGGCCATGGTCAAAATAAGAGCACTATAAAGGGAATAGGGTGCTATTTGAAACGCAGCCTGGGACTAGGATATTACTGCAGCAGGAACACACTACTTCCTGTAGAGGAGGGGTGAATTATGTATGTTTGGATACTGTATGCCTGGAATGGGACAGGGACTACGCTAGAGTGGTTTGTGGGCCCCATGTGGAATGGGATGCCTGCATATTCAGTAGAAATGGCTGTGGTGATGGTCTCTAGCTTGTGCTAAACTTAACTAAACTCCACATGCCTTGGTTAATATGTGGCCTAGTCAATCTGAAGATCTCGCTGTCAAAGGAAGATCAGTCAGTAAGAAGGAGAGTCAGAGGGCGGTGAACTGTGAACAAAGCAGCCTGCCAAAGGTAATTGAGGGGGAGAATCCACACGAAGAGGGGATGTGATGTACTGTATATTCTCATCTGTGTTTAACAGTAACAGACTCCTAGAGAGAGAGAGAGAGAGAGAGAGAGAGAGAGAGAGGAGAGAGAGAGGAGAGAGAGACGAGAGACGAGAGAGAGAGAGAGAGAGAGAGAGAGAGAGAGAGAGCGAGAGAGAGAGAGAGAGAGAGAGAGAGAGAGAGAGAGAGAGAGAGAGAGACGGAGGTAACAGTAACACCACTCACATGTAGCGCAGGTGGGGGTTCTGGGAGAAGGCTCTGGCCTGGATRCCACGCAGGTTGCCGTTCATGATCGTTCTGGAAGAGACACACAGTGTCACAGAATGTAAGGCATCTAATACACTACCAGTCAACAGTTTGGACACACCTACTCATTCAAAGGTTTTTCTTTATTTTTACTGTTCACTGTGTGAATCAGGGCTTCATTGTCGAATTGCTGCAAAGAAACCATTACTAAAGGACACCAATAAGAAAAAGAGATTTGCTTGGGCCAAGAAACCCGAGCAATGGACATTAGACCGGTGGAAATCTGTTCTTTGGTTGGATGAGTCCAAATTTGAGATTTTTGGTTCCTATTGCTGTGTCTTTGTGAGACGCAGAGTAAGTGAATGGATGATCTCCGCATGTGTGGTTCCCACTGTAAAGCATGGAGGAGGAGGTGTGATGGTGTGGGGGTGATTTGCTGGTACAGTGTCTGTGATTTATTTAGAATTCAAGGCACACCTAACCAGCATGTCTACCACAGTATTCTGCAGCGATACGCCATCCCACCTGGTTTGCGCTTAGTGGGACTATCATTTATTTTTCAACAGGACAATGACGCAGCACACCTTCAGGCTGTGTAAAGGCTATTTGACCAAGCAGGAGAGTGATGGAGTGCTGCATCAGATGACCTGGCCTCCACAATCACCCGACCTCAACTTAATTGAGATGGTTTGGGATGAGTTGGACTGCAGAGTGAACGAAAAGCAGCCAACAAATGCTCAGCATATGTGTGAACTCCTTCAAGATTGTTGGAAAAGCATTCCAGGTGAAGCTGGTTGAGAGAATGCTAAGAGTGTGAAAAGCTGTCATCAAGGCAAAGGGTGGCTACTTGGGAGAAAGTAAAACATTCAATATATTTTGATTTGTTGAAAACTTTTTTGGGTTACTACATGATTCCATATGTGTTATTTCATAGTTTTGATGTCTACAATTTGATTACTCTACAATGTGGAAAATTGTAAAAAATTAAGAAAAACCCTTGAATGAGTATGTGTGTCCAAACTTTTGAATGGTAGTTTATATATTACTGTCAGATACTCACATGGAAATAAGTACACACAGGCAATAGGTTATTATTGTTGATACTGAAAGACACCTCCTCCTACGTTTACGGATAAATTAAGCATAAGGGGAAATAAAATGCTATTCCATAATTAAAACCACCAACACAGTCCTGACAGTGTGTCCATGGAAACCAGGGTTGCACAGTGTTTGTGTGGCTCTACCCACACTAAGGAGTAGGCACACAGGTCGCACAAACGTCACAGAAACTGCAATTGTCTGCTGATTGGTCGGAGATAGGTTCTCATGAACTCCTCATTTGCAGTTAAAAACCGGCTGTGATAGCAGTGCACTGGAAACATGTAAAGGAGTTTCTTTTAAACGTGGCTCGCAACCGGCAACGTTTGGGGTAAATAGGGAGGCATTCTAAAAGTCATCTAATCTTATCTTCCGGCCCGTCGCCCCTGCTCCTCTCCCTCCTCATGGGGCATCATTACGATCAGGATACTATCAAGAGCCTGCATCTTCTCTCTCGCTCCTCAGCTAGCTTCACAAGGAGCTAAGATCAATTATGTATATTGAATCCATTTTTATCATGGGCATCTGCAAGCTGTTTATTTGCTCTGAACACGCGTCTCTTTTCATTAGAATCCGTCTGAGAGAATGATTACATCAGAACAGTCCTGATGGCATCACACTGTGTAGCTAACACTGATGTGTAACTGTAACACTGGGTGTATGGTAAGCATGTTAAGACAAGTATTCTGCCATATTGAATTTGGCTTAAACAAGGGCAGCCCAGTGGGGAATACAATGTGGTCAAGGTCAGACACATAAGGACCTGGGAGTGAAGACAGCCAACGCAGACGTGTCACATGTCCCCCTGTTGCTTGTACTCAAATATTAAAATTAATCATCGAGGTGGGCTGGCTGAGGCTCTAAGGCCCATGTGGCTGACCCAATGTGGGCCCAGAGTAGCTCCTGCTCTGGCACTGCCTGGGCTGCTCACTCTCTGGTGAGTCATCCAAATCACCTGGCCCTGAACTGCTGTGGAGGAGACGGAGGGGAGGTAGGGGAAGGGAGGGAGGGAGACAGCAGAGGAGCCAGGGCCCACTCCAGGTGAGCCTGATGCTAATGAGAGGAGCTGTTAATCAGCCCTGTTCAAGTGCTCTGGGTCTCCCCTAATAGGACCAGTGGTTACATTGGAGGAGACGGGAGGAGACTGGAGGAGACTAGGGGAGACTGGAGGAGACTAGGGGAGACTGTGGGAGGCCTGGGGTAGACCGGAAGCTAGAGGAGACTGGAGAAGCTAGGGGAGACTGGGGGAGGCTGGGGTAGACAGGGGGAGGCTAGGGGAGGCTGGGGAGGCTAGGGGAGACAGGGGAAAACTAGTAGATGCTCATGCAGAGTGGGGGGACGGAGAAAGACTGGGGGCCGGGCGAGACCTGGAGAGACTGGGGGGCAGAGGAAGACTAGAAGGCTGAGGAGACTGGAGGAGACTGGGATGACTGGAGGAGACTGGGATGACTGGAGGAGACTGGTGACACTGCAGGAGACTGGAGGAGACTGGGGCCGGGCGAAACTGGGGACCGGACAAGACTGGAGGAGACTGGAGGAGCCTGGAGGAGACAGGAGGAGACTGGAGGAGAGGAGGAGACTGGGGAGACTGGAGGAACTGGAGGAGAATGGGGAGACTGGAGTAGACTGGAGGAAACTGGTGATACTGCAGGAGACTGGAGGAGACTGGGGGCCGGGCGAAACTGGGGACCGGACAAGACTGGAGGAGACTGGAGGAGCCTGGAGGAGACAGGAGGAGACTGGAGGAGAGGAGGAGACTGGGGAGACTGGAGGAGACTGGAGGAGAATGGGAGGACTGGAATAGACTGGAGGAAACTGGTGATACTGCAGGAGACTGGAGGAGACTGGGGGCCGGGCAAGACTGGGTACCGGACAAGACTGGAGGAGACTGGAGGAAGCTGGAGGAGACAGGAGGAGACTGGGGAGACTGGAGGAGAATGGGGAGAACGGGAGTAGACTGGAGGAGACTGAGGACTGGAAGAGACTGGAGAAAATCTGGGGGCTGGAGAAGACTGGGGAGACGGGAGGAGATTGGAGGAGACTGGAGGAGACCGGAGGAGCCTAGGTAGACTGAGGAAGACTGGAGAAGACTGAAGGAGACTAGAGGAGACTGTGGAGACTTTAGAGACTGGACAGGAAGGAGACTGGGGGCTGGAGGATGCTTGAAGATACTGGAGGAGATTGGGGGCTTGGAGAGACTGGGGACTGGAGGAGACTGGAGGAGACTTGGGAGACTGGAGGAGACCGGAGGAGCCTAGGTAGACTGAGGAAGACGGGGAAGACTGAAGGAAGACTAGAGGAGACTGTTGGAGACTTTAGGAGACTGGGACAACAGGAGGAGACTGGGGGCTGGAGGATGCTTGAAGATACTGGAGGAGATTGGGGCTTGGAGGAGACTGGGAGACTGGAGGAGACTGAAGGAAACTGGGGGAGAATGGGGGCCAAGCAAGACTGGGAACGCGGGCGAGACTGGAGGAGACTGAGAGCCTGGAGGAGACTGGAGTAGACTGGAGTTGACTGGAGGAGCCTGGGACTGAGGAGACTGGAGAAGAGGGAGAAGACTGGGAGAGAATAGAGGAGACTGGGGGAGACTGAGGAGACTGAGGAGACTGGAGGAGACTGGAGTTGACTGGAGAGCCTGGGACTGAGGAGACTGGAGAAGACAGGAGAAGACTGGGGAGAAATGGAGGAGACTGGAGGAGATTGGGGAGACTGGAGGAGCCTGGGGCAGGGCGAGACTGAGGAGCGGGCGAGACTGAGAGGGCTGAGAGACTGGAGAAACGGAGGGACTTGGAAGAGGCAGGGGAGACGGGAGGAGACAGGAGGAGACTAGGGAGACTGGTGGAGACTGGAGCCTGGGTATACTGAGGGAGACTGGGGAAGACTGGAGGAGACTAGAGGAGACTGTGGAAACTTTAGGAGAATGGGGAGACTGGGACGACAGGAGGAGACTGGGGACTGGAGGTTGCTGGAAGAGACTGGAGGAGATTGGGGCTTGGAGGAGACTGGGAGAATGGAGGAGACTGAAGGAGACTGGAGAAACTGGAGGAGATGGGGGCCAGGCGAGACTGGGGACCGGGTGAGACTGGAAGAGACTGGAGGAGCTGGGACTGAGGAGACTGGAGGAGTGGGGAGAAAAACTGGGAGAATGGAGGAGACTAGAGGGAGACTGGGGGCAGGGCGAGACTGAGGAGCGGGTGAGACTGGAGGAGCCTGGAGACTGGAGGGAGACTGGGAAAGAGACTACAGGATACCCATTCCATCCCAGAGGGGAGTCTTGCCCACAGGTCCAGAGAGACCAGGGTGGCTGAGGGTGGTAGACCTGGGGGGGAAAGGAAATCAGATTTACTGTATAGGTATGGTTTTGGCCAGGGGGGTTTAGGAAAGGGAAAGGGGAACCTAATTAAATGTCCTGGCTTGCTATTCCAGCGTCATTTGATCAGTGTAAAATGGGCCGTAGGGAAGGTTGCTGTTTGTTGAGGCAAGGCCGGCAGTGCATTAAAAGTAACATGCTTGCAAATATAAGTCACACCGCTAGTAGTCAATAAGTACTGATGGAGTATGGTGTGCCCACCGACCAGGTGCAATGTCACTATGTGTTGGGTTAGGTGGGTCATTGTATTACATTAAATTTCTTGCAGTATACAGATTATGATTTAATAAGAGCAGTTTGCTACACAGGAAAATAATTCTGCGGCCAACAGGAAATTTGAAATATTTTGTAGATTTATATTCATGGACATTTTAATAGGGGTTGATACACTACATGACTAAAGTATGTGGACAGCACTGCTCGTCGCAACATCTCATTCAAAATACATGGGCCATTAATAGAAGTTGGTCCCCTTCACTGCTATAAGAGCCTCCAACTTTGGAACTTGCTTCCATTTAGGCCACAAGAGCATTACTGGAGGTCGAGCAGTGATGTTGGGTGATGTTCCAATTAATCCTAAAGGTTTGGAATGTGGTTAAGGTCAGAGGTCGTTGCAGCCAGCAAGTTCTTTCACACCGATCTCAACAAACATTTCTGTATGGAACTCACTTTTGCAGTTAAGGGGGGTATTGGTCATGCTGAAACAAGAAAGGGCCTTCCAAACTGTTGCCACAAATTTTGGAAGCACAGAATTGGTCCTACAAATGTAATTGAATGCTATAGGCGTTAAGATTTCCCCTTCACTGGAATAAGGGGCCATAGCCCGAACGCATGAAAATAACAGCACAGACCCTTTATTCCTTTCCCACCAACACCTTTACACGTTGGCCCTATGCATTGGGGCAGGTAAGTGTTTTCCTGGCAACAGCGCCAACAGATTTGGTACCATTGGGAACTGCCAGACGGTGAAAGCGTGATTCATCAGCATCCAGATATGCATTTCCACTGCTTCAAGAGTCCAATGGCGCAAGCTTTACAACCTCATGGTGATCGTTGGCTTGTGTGCGGCTGCTCCGGCCATGGAAACCCACTTCATGATGCTCCGACGAAGTTTTGTGCTGAACCTTTTTCCAGTGTAGTTTTGTAACTTGTAGTGAGAAAATTTGACGAACTGACTTGTTGGAAAGGTGGAAAGGTGGCATCCTATGACAAGTGACACATTGAAAGTCACCTGAAGCTTTCAGTATGGGCCATTGTACTGCCAATGTATGGTCTAAGAAGATTGCATTGCTGTGTTGCTCGATTGTATTTACCTGTCAGCAACGGGTGTGGCCTGAAATAGCCGAAACTCCACTAATTTGAAGGGGTGTCCACATATACTTTTGGTTATATATAGTTACATGTTTTGTTATGCAAAATCAGTCAGAAATGTCAAAAGTTGGAAAATTAAAAATTTTAGAATCCTTTTAAAGAATCAATGCACTACAAGTTTGCAATTTCCTGCTATGCAGGAAAAGTCTCTGCAAGAAAAGAGTGATCCAATTAAGATCCTAATCTGTAGCATGTTCAGGTCAAGGAATGACAACGCCCATGGTCTCACAGCTATATGGTATGCTTTCATGGCTAGAGCACAGTGGGGCTCTGCAGAAAAACACAATTCAGTGGTTAATTAAATGAGGTGTGGCTATCTTCCCCACCGTTGACACTCACAAGTCTCTGAAGTCCAGTGTCAGCTCCAATGTTCCACCATCCTTCAGGTTGCAGGCACAGTCAGTTTCTCAATGTGTCTGAGACATAAAGGGAAAAGAACAGAAGACAGTCAGTAAAGCAATTTTTAAATATGTTCTTGTTCCGTTGGTTTACGCATTGAGTTTGGTTTTCCCTCGTAAGAAGGTCTTACAATTAGTTCGTTGTGAACTTCAATGTTTTAGTCAGTCCCGCATCTGAGGACGCTACACGGCAAAAACTGAGACATTAATAGTAGTTTAGTCAAGATTGTGGGACTACATCTGTCCTGTGAGAAATAATTGTTTCGTGATGTCCCCAAGTACGAGCACATTCACATGATTTCTGCTGGCTTAATATCTACAAGCAATTACATCCTGCGTAATGAGGGGAAGTTTAATGAAAGCGAATTTTGGGCTGGGAAGGTCCCCCGACGTGTCTCCACACACTGAACTAAAATCACTCTGGGTGCTCGCATGCTGACTAATTGCTGCTCTTGAAAACGTAACTAAAAACTGACCTCAGCATTATTAGGTAGAGACATCCCAAGAGCTTGCGTGTTCTTGGGCCTGTTGGAATTGCAATACTCACATTGTTTATGTATGGTGGGCCACTTAGCTTTGTAAGACCTCAAATGATTCAACGTTTTAAAAGATTCACCACAGTGCATGTCTTCAAATTCGATCTGCTCTCTTCCTTCTCTCACTTCACATCTCTCTTCCATTACTTGCTCT
>NC_036842.1:60158864-60164400 GCF_002910315.2 Salvelinus sp. IW2-2015
GGAGGAGACTGGGGGGACAGGAGGAGACTAGAAGGGACTGGAGGAGACTGGAGGAGACTGGGATGACTGGAGGAGACTGGGATGACTGGAGGAGACTGGTGACACTGCAGGAGACTGGAGGAGACTGGGGGCCGGGCGAAACTGGGGACCGGACAAGACTGGAGGAGACTGGAGGAGCCTGGAGGAGACAGGAGGAGACTGGAGGAGAGGAGGAGACTGGGGAGACTGGAGGAGACTGGAGGAGAATGGGGAGACTGGAGTAGACTGGAGGAAACTGGTGATACTGCAGGAGACTGGGGGCCGGGCGAAACTGGGACCGACAAGACTGGAGGAGACTGGAGGAGCCTGGAGGAGACAGGAGGAGACTGGAGGAGAGGAGGAGACTGGGGAGACTGGAGGAGACTGGAGGAGAATGGGAGGACTGAATAGACTGGAGGAAACTGGTGATACTGCAGGAGACCTGGAGGAGACTGGGGGGCCGGGCAAGACTGGGGTAGCCGGACAAGACTGGAGGAGACTGAGAGAAGCTGGAGGAGACAGGAGGAGACTGGGGAGACTGGAGGAGAATGGGGAGAACGGGAGTAGACTGGAGGAGACTGAGGACTGGAAGAGAACTGGAAGAGAATCTGGGGGCTGGAGAAGACTGGGGAGACGGGAGGAGATTGGAGGAGACTGGAGGAGACCGGAGGAGCCTAGGTAGACTGAGGAAGACTGGAGAAGACTGAAGGAGACTAGAGGAGACTGTGGAGACTTTAGAGACTGGACAGGAGGAGACTGGGGGCTGGAGGATGCTTGAAGATACTGGAGGAAATTGGGGGCTTGGAGAGACTGGGAGACTGGAGGAGACTGGAGGAGACTTGGGAGACTGGAGGAGACCGGAGGAGCCTAGGTAGACTGAGGAAGACTGGGGAAGCTGAAGGAGACTAGAGGAGACTGTGGAGACTTTAGGAGACTGGGACAACAGGTAAGGAGACTGGGGGCTGGAGGATGCTTGAAGATACTGGAGGAGATTGGGGCTTGGAGGAGACTGGGAGACTGGAGGAGACTGGAGGAAACTGGGGGAGAATGGGGGCCAAGCAAGACTGGGAACCGGGCGAGACTGGAGGAGACTGGAGGAGCCTGGAGGAGACTGGAGTAGACTGGAGTTGACTGGAGGAGCCTGGGACTGAGGAGACTGGAGAAGACGGGAGAAGACTGGGGAGAATAGAGGAGACTGGGGAGACTGAGGAGACTGGAGGAGACTGGAGGAGACTGGAGTTGACTGGAGGAGCCTGGGACTGAGGAGACTGGAGAAGACAGGAGAAGACTGGGGAGAATGGAGGAGACTGGAGGAGATTGGGGAGACTGGAGGAGCCTGGGGGCAGGGCGAGACTGAGGAGCGGGCGAGACTGGAGGAGCCTGAGAGACTGGAGGAAACTGGAGGGACTGGAAGAGGCAGGGGAGACGGGAGGAGACAGGAGGAGACTAGGGAGACTGGTGGAGACTGGAGCCTGGGTATACTGAGGGAGACTGGGGAAGACTGGAGGAGACTAGAGGAGACTGTGGAGACTTTAGGAGAATGGGGAGACTGGGACGACAGGAGGAGACTGGGGACTGGAGGTTGCTGGAAGAGACTGGAGGAGATTGGGGCTTGGAGGAGACTGGGGAGAATGGAGGAGACTGAAGGAGACTGGAGAAACTGGAGGAGAATGGGGGCCAGGCGAGACTGGGGACCGGGTGAGACTGGAAGAGACTGGAGGAGCCTGGGACTGAGGAGACTGGAGGAGTGGGGAGAAAACTGGGGAGAATGGAGGAGACTAGAGGAGACTGGGGGCAGGGCGAGACTGAGGAGCGGGTGAGACTGGAGGAGCCTGGGAGACTGGAGGAGACTGGGAAAGAGACTACAGGATACCATTTCCATCCCAGAGGGGAGTCTTGCCCACAGGTCCAGAGAGACCAGGGTGGCTGAGGGTGGGTAGACATGGGGGGAAGGAATCAGATTTACTGTATAGGATGGTTTGGCCAGGGGGGTTTAGGGAAAGGGAAAGGGGACCTAATTAAATGTCCTGGCTGCTATTCCAGCGTCATTTGATCAGTGTAAAATGGGCCGTAGGGAGGTGCTGTTGTTTGAGGCAGGCCGCAGTGCATTAAAATAAACATGCCTGCAATATAAGCCACCGCTAGTAGTCAATAGTACTGATGGAGTATGTGTGCCCACCAGACCAGGTGCCATGTCACTATGTGTTGGGTTAGGTGGGTCATTGTATTACATTAAATATGTCTTGCATATACAGATATGATCTTAATAAGAGCAAGTTTGCTACAGCAGGAAAATAATTCTGCAGCAACAGGAAATTTGAAATATTATGTAGATTATAATTCATGGACATTTTAATAGGGGTTGATACACTACATGACTAAAAGTATGTGGACACCTGCTCGTCGAAACATCTCATTCCAAAATCATGGGCATTAATATGAAGTTGGTCCCCCCTTCACTGCTATAACAGCCTCCACTTTGAACTTGCTTCCATTTAGCCACAAGAGCATTACTGAGGTCGAGCAGTGATGTTGGGTGATGTTCCAATTAATCCTAAAGGTGTTGGATGTGGTTAAGGTCAGAGGTCGTTGCAGGCCAGTCAAGTTCTTCCACACCGATCTCAACAAACCATTTCTGTATGGACCTCACTTTGTGCAAGGGGGGTATTGTCATGCTGAAACAAGAAAGGGCCTTCCCAAACTGTTGCCACAAATTTGGAAGCACAGAATTGTCTACAATGTCATTGAATGCTATAGCGTTAAGATTTCCCTTCACTGGAACTAAGGGGCCTAGCCCGAACCATGAAAAACAGCACAGACCCTTATTCCTTCTCCACCAAACTTTACAGTTGGCCCTATGCATTGGGGCAGGTAGTGTTTTCCTGGCAACCGCCAAACCCAGATTTGTCCATTGGGACTGCCAGACGGTGAAGCGTGATTCATCACTCCAGATAATGCATTTCCACTGCTTCAGAGTCCAATGGCGGCAAGCTTTACACCACTCATGGTGATCTTAGGCTTGTGTGCGGCTGCTCGGCCATGGAAACCCACTTCATGATGCTCCCGACGAAGTTCTTGTGCTGACCTTTCTTCCAGTGGTAGTTTGTAACTTGGTAGTGAGAAATTTGACGAACTGACTTGTTGGAAAGGTGGAAAGGTGGCATCCTATGACAGTGACACATTGAAAGTCACTGAGCTCTTCAGTATGGGCCATTGTACTGCCAATGTATGTCTAAGAAGATTGCATTGCTGTGTGCTCGATTGTATTTACCTGTCAGCAACGGGTGTGGCTGAAATAGCCGAATCCACTAATTTGAAGGGGTGTCCACATACTTTTGTATATATAGTGTACATGTTTTGTTAGTGCAAATCAAGTCAGAAATGTCAAAGTGGAAATTAAAAACTTTAGAATCCTTTTAAAGAATCAAATGCACTACAAGTTTGCATTTCCTGCTATGCAGGAAAAGTCTCTGCAAGAAAAGAGTGATCAAATTAAGATCCTACATCTGTAGCATGTTCAGGTCAGGATGACACAGCCCCATGGTCTCACAGCTATATGGTATGCTTTCATGGCTAGAGCAACAGTGGGCTCTGCAGAAAACACACATCAGTGGTTAATTAATGAGGTGTGCTTCTCCCCAAGTTGACACTCACAGTCTCTGAAGTCCAGTGTACAGCTCCATGTCCACATCCTTCAGGGTCTGCAGGCCAGTCCAGTTCTCAATGTGTCTGAGACATAAAAGGGAAAGAACAGAAGACAGTCAGTAAAAGCAATTTTAAATATGTTTTGTTCCGTTGGTTTACGCATTTGAGTTTGGTTTTCCCTCGTAAGAAGGTCTACAATTCAGTTCAGTTGTGAACTTCATGTTTTTAGTCAGTCCCATCTGAGGACGCTACAAGGCAAAACTGAACATTAATAGTAGTTTAGTCAAGATATGTGGGATACACTGTCTGGTAGAATAATTGTTTCGTGGATGTCCCCAAGTACGAGCACATTCACATGATTTACTGCTGGCTTAAATTATCTACAATGCAATTACATCCTGCGTAATGAGGGGACGTTTAATGAAAGCGAATTGCTGGAGGTCCCCGGAGTGTCTCCACAACACTGAACTAAAATCACTCTGGGTGCTCCATGCTGACTATTGCTGCTCTTGAACTGTACTAAAACTGACACTCAGCATTATTCTGGTAAGAGACATCCCCAAGAGCTGCGTGTTACCTTTGGGCCTGTTGAAATTGCAATACCACATTGTTTATGTATTGTGGGCACTTAGCTTTGTAAGACTCCAAATGAGTTCACGTTTTAAAGATTCACCACAGTGCCATGTCTCAAATTCGATCTGTCTCTTCCTTCTCTCACTTCACTCTCTCTTCCATTACCTTGCTCTCATCTACCTGCTCAATCGGGCTGACTTTCATCCTTTCTTTTAACAGACACTCTTTTTAATAGATTTTTACACATTTGACACATTTTCACACAACAGCACACCACACACATCCACCAGCACTCAAGCAGGTCAACAACATGCATTGCTGATCTCTGAGCCCAGGAAATTACATCCAGCCTCCATCTGTTACTAGCATCAGGTTTTGAAATTGTCTTAAAATATTTACATCAGCCATTCACATTTACCTGGGCCCATCTCCCTCTCTGGTCTGTTTATAATCAGTGCAGCATTCCATTGGTTCAGAGCAGGAAGACCATTCTAATCTCCCTGCTTCTCTTTCCATGTGATGCGTACATGTGGAACGACATCCTGGGCAGCTGCTGAGAAATGCTTTAGAACTCATCCTGATTGGTTAGCATGCATGAGCAGGCCCATGAATATGAGAGAGATCCGATGGCAGGTGAGATGTGAAATCTTGTCCAGGTGGCAGAGAGGTTATGTGCACAGCCGGGGTCACATGAGGCTAACACTGGACCCATATATACTGGACAGTATAGCTGACCTGAGACTAGAAGCTGATGTGGGTGATCTGCACTGAAATTGTGCATGTGTACTAGATGTAGGCTACAGTATGTATTATGTAAACCACATTATGTACTGGGTGGTTCAAGCCCTGAATGCTGATTGGCTGACAGCCGTGGTATATTAGACCGTATACCACGGGTAAGACAAAACATGCATTTTTACTGCTCTAATTATGTGGGTAACCAGTTTAAAATAGCAATAAGGCACCTCGTGGGTTTGTGATATCCTCTACGGCACATATGTCAGAGTCAAGGCCCGCGGGCCACATCCGGCCCGCGAGAAGGTTTTTTACGGCCCCTGGGATGATCTTGATTTATTATTAGAACCGGCCCGCAGACCGCAGCAAGCCGGCAGCCCGCAGATCTTTTACACGCACCAATACTACATTTCCCACAATGCAACGGTGACGCACCGAGCAGTAGGCTGCTTCATTTCAATATTTATTGGCACAGCAGTCGTCAGCATCACAGTAAAATTAACTTTCAGATACCCATCAAAAATGGCAAAACGGAAGGTGGACACTGAGAACCGGGGGTTTCAAA
>NC_036842.1:60164425-60239111 GCF_002910315.2 Salvelinus sp. IW2-2015
GAGGCGGGAGAGATCGTATGTGGGCGGATGAGAGGACGGCGGAGTGGACGTTATTCCATACCCGCTAGCCCACTTCTGCTATACGGCCTGTGCTCGCAGTGACTGCCTGGACTGTACCCGCGAGACGTTTCCTTTTTTCAATCCATGTTTGGCTCCCACTCGCAGATGCAAATCATTGCATTAGGAGTGGCAACAAACTAATTGGGTCACAAAATAGGGAGCTCATATTGGAGGTTGGTGGGTCAATCTCGAAGCATTCTAACCACGATACACATCTCACGCTCAATATTGATCTGGTTACCGGCCCCGTCCTAACGCCGAGCACCCTTCCAGCATCCCCTGACTCCTCTCCTTTGACTGCTTCAAGGAGTGAAGCAATACATACGCGGCGGTCGGAGATACCATGTACTCCAGTCAGAGCCGTGCGACATAGCTTCCTCTCCATACCTCGCTCCTCAGCTAGCTTCACAGGAGCTCAGATCATCTGTTCTCTTACCCTACTATTTATCATCCATCTCATATTATCCTCTGGTGCGCGGCTCTGGCCTGCAGGCATGTTTACTTGCTCTACTGCGTCGGCTAGATGCCTTAAGCCTCCGTCCTGACGCGAAATGAATTAACGAGGCTTCAGAACTGCTTTCATGGTCTGGAACAGCGAGCTGGGAAAAGTGGTACCTGATGCGCATACATATCTCCTCTGTAGTCCACCTGGCACAATTCCTGCCAATCGCGATCTGCGGTGTGTACCAGCAGAGTCATGGTTTGAAAGAGCACTCTAATAGTCATTTTAAATTATGCCTTCACTGTACTCTTGCCAATCGTAACATATCTTCCGAAAGTTTTGGCTTAACCAAGGGCAATAGCATCCCCAGTCGGGCGCAATGACAATGACATATGCTGGCCTCAAAAGGTCAGACACATAAAGGACCGTACGACCCTTGGGCAGTGAAGGACGGCAAGCTGCAAGCTTCATTGCATCAGATGACTCGTAATGTCACACAGAAAAGCCATTTCATCACAGAACACCTTTCGTCTCGGAGTTGTGTTGTGTCTTTCCGCTTTGCTGTCCAAGAACAGACAAAATCTCCTCACGAAGCTCGAAACATCTTTGAAGCACCCTTTCCCTGGCTCTAAGCCATCGACCACCTCTGTGTGATAAGGCAAATCACCATGCTCCGTTTCTAACTCCGTCAGAAAATGCCTTGAACTGGGCGGTGATTCAAACCTTATTGGCCTCTGATAAAATTTAACTGTGCGCCGTGATGATAGCTCATTACATGCTCCATTCAAGGCTTACCGCACAACCGCTTCCCATGGTGTATGCATAACAATGATAAGCTGTCAGCTCAGCGACTGTCGCGTTTTCCTCTTGCAGTCTTTCCCGTCATCTTCGCCACCAGTTCCGCTCCCTGTGTCCACACATCGCAGGTGCTCCGTCGGTTTTTTTTTTTTGTCAAAACCCACGAGTTTTTCCCAAAGGCAGCTCATCTCCATTTACAACATCTTGACACCTCTTCCAATACCACATCATGCCACCGTAGTTGTGGCATGCATCAGGACGTAAAGCCAAACAACTCCTCTTCACGCTTAGGCTGGATCCACTCCGCGGATGAAAAATTGACAACTGGGCAATGTCAAGAAAGTCGGTGCTCTCATCCACAGCCAAGGAATATGCAAATGAAATCATTTTCCCTTTATTCACACACAAGCTGCTTCATTTTAAGATTGATGGACAACTGGTCTCACTCTCTCCGGCAATGGGTGTTCTGCTCAGACTCACATTTAAAAAGAGTTGCCTTTTTTTCTGGGCAAAACTTCGTCACACAAACTTTAATACATAGCACGTTTTTGATGAAATTCCCCCTCCTAAAATGGCCGGGCTGAATTAGCGATCTCTTCTGCCAAAATAAAACTCGGCCTTGACAAGCAGCCTGGCCTTGTGGATTTGGCTTTTTTTGAACAAGAGCCTTTCGAGATTTGAGGCCTCGTTTTAATTCCTCTGCCTTTTGTAGCCCTTTGTTCCATGTCCATATCCTTGTTTTTGTCCGCACGTGTTTCGTTTCATAATGTCGTCTCAGATTATACTCTTTCAGTACCGGCCACACTTTCTCCACACAGAAGACCACACAGGTTTTCCAGCTACCTCCGTGAACATATACTCCGACTCCCACCTTGATTTAATGTTCATGTTATGGGGATTTTTATATAAAGGAAATTTGTCTTTTGTGTCTGTTGAAAATTAAAGATTACTGACAGAGCCATAAGAAAATATTGCTTTATTTATCTGATCATATTGGAATATATTTGTTAGGTTTTCAGTAGGTTCAATTAGGTTCACTAGACTATATGCGTCATTTAAAAAAATTTCAATGAACATTCGAACAGTCCGGCCCTCGGCTTGTAGCTAAATTTTTTATTTGGCCCTCCGTCCATTTGACTTTGACACCCCTGCTCTACGGGATCGGTGTTCTCCCCACAGGACGGTTTAGCTAACGTGCGCTAATGTGATTAGCATGACGTTTAAGTATATAATACATAAAGTCACACATTCATTTATACAAATGCATATATACTGTGTATCTTAACTGATGGACATTAAAACATATACAATCTTATTAAAGGAGAATATAAAAGAGATCAAATGTAGTGGAGAGTTAACATAGAAAATTACTGTGGCAATCCATTTGACATCCCCACTTGCTCAAAATGCAAATGTTTAAGACAGTGTGAGGTACAACAGCTATGCGCAAATTTAGAAGAAAAATACGTTATCATCTTATATTCATGGGTGTTTTTCTGGCAATTCATGGTAAAGACAAAATATTAAGACTATCCTGCTCACATCTTGGTAAAACAGTGTTATGTAACCTAGCAACTCTGCTTTCCAGAGCAGTAAAGTGGGTCGTCGTTTGGAGAAGCAATGCAGAACAACAAATCCCTCGACAGAGGAACTATGGACACGCCATGTAAAACAAAACCAAAAGCTTTAGGACAATAAATATCTAGATGACGAAGGACAAAGAGAGGCAGACAACCGAGGAGAAGGAAAATCGCCTCACACGGACCAGAACCAATCAATACCCACAGAGATTAAAATCATAAGTAAAAAATGAAAGTTGGGGGAACGCTGGCTGATTGGCTGAGCTCATGTTAGACTCAGAATGAGGCCTGTCCTCCAGGGCCTAACTGAGTGATTGACTAATTGACTGATTGATCGATTCATCAATTGGCTGTCTAAACAGGCTATAATGAGTCTGCATGGGGCTCCAGAGAGGGAGTGGCCAGAGAGCTCAATGCAGAGGCAGGGAAGGCTATTAACATAAACCTACTATACAGACAGCATAAAGTACCTCCTATCTTAGAATAGAATCTGTGTGGAGCGCAGTGTACCTCCTGTCTGACAATCATTGTGGAGTGGAGTGGCTCACACAGAACATTATGTGTTTATCAAACGTCAAACCAAATGTATTGTTAGTGTTAGTACAGTACAGTGCAGTACATTACAGTACAGTGCAGTACAGTGCAGTGCAGTGCAGTACAGTACAGTACAGTCCAGTACAGTGCAGTACATTACAGTACAGTGCAGTACATTACAGTACAGTACAGTGCAGTACATTACAGTACAGTGCAGTACATTACAGTGCCGTGCAGTACATTGCAGTGCAGTGCAGTGCAGTGCAGTACATTGCAGTGCAGTGCAGTGCAGTACAGGAGGAGTTGCAGTGGGGGAATAATTGGGTTGACAAGTACAGAGCCGCCCTCCTCTCCTCCACCATGGTGAGAGTAGGAGCTAGTGTTAACCAGGAGCACTAGGCTGACACAGTTGGATAATGTAGGTTTTGCATATTTCCATACCAAAATCACCCCCTGTGAGCAGATTGAACACTGCTACTTATAACTTTGGATAAAAAAGCGTCCCTCACTTCAAAAATATTCAGACTAAAATCAGTCTTTGCCCCATAAATATGTAAATATTGCAGATTTTCTTTTGCAGTGTAGGCCTACCTCTGGTGCCGGGAGCCCACTGAGCAACAGCAGGAGTGAAGCACTGAACTAAGACCTGACCAGCCAAGCGCTAATGACAAAGTGAAAATTCCTCAGTTGAATACATTCTGTTTTTCTCATGCCTTATACAGTATTTATAGAATAGTGATTATTTGGATTCCTTAGGTCACCTCTTTGGAAGAACAATATAATGCGTGTTTTCTTTATTATGCTTCGCACAAGTTCAATCATTCACTCAAATGTATTTATAAAGCCCTTTTTACATCAGCAAAAGTGCTATACAGAAAGGCAGCCTAAAAACCCAAAACAGCAAATGTAATGAATGCAATTATATAAACCAATGGAACATTTATCTCTACATGGGTTAGGATGTGTAGAAAAATCTGCTTTACTATTTGCTCAAAGAGCTATCAGGTACTGCATTGTAGGGAGAGAACTCAATGCCACTGTCAATCAGTTAGGCACGACGGGGGACGTGATCCGAACCAAATGGGTGAACCGGAGAGCCTATTTCACCAAAAACGTTCTCTCCTGACAGACTTTAAAACAGTATGCTGAGGCGCCGCTGTCTGCCCCAAAGCTGCGACCCCATCTTCTGATGGTGAGGAATACAGTAACACACTCAGGCAGCATTGAATAGCTGCAGGTTTGATGGTACCACCCATTGTGACAGACTCATTTAAAGCACGGAAAAGCACAGAGCCTACGGCTTTCTGTGTGACTGGGGCGATGACCCAGCTGGAGGATGGGAATTTTACCCTCTGACTGTGGTTCAAATGGCAACATATGCCCTATATAGTGCACTACCCATACGGCTCTGGTCAAAAGTAGTGTACTAAATAGGGCAGAGGGCTCCATTTTGGATGCACTTTCTCTCCCCTGAACTTGCCAGTGGGTTAGACTCTCTCCCACTCACACTGTTGTGCTGCAAAGCCAAAAGCAAAGATACATCTGCATGAGACCCACCTACATAAGTGGAGCCAAAAAAGGATGAACAAAATAATTTCCTACCTTCTCAGAAGTTTACCTCTGCGAACACTGGAACAAACCCATTCAGTTTTATTGAGGCTGTCAGCTGACACGGATTCATTACTCCATTGTATCACCACCGCGTGAGAGAAGGGCAACATCACAACTGCCTCATCGCTTGAAATGGAATAGAAAGAAATCTATACATAAATAACACAGGGGATATTTGATATATCTCGCTTTTATCGCAGCACTGCAGTGTCAATTTCCTCTACATGGTTATATAGTACAGGAGCTAGTACTGCTGACTCTACAAGTCATTTAGACTACCTAACTACTATAAACACCGAAACAGTAATATCCTGATCTAACTTTGATGTGTCGTGTCACTTTAAAATTAGAATCCAGATACAATCATTTACACATCATGACCACCATGTGCCATGTGTGACTGTTAATGTGTGACTTCATCATCCTATCAGTCGAAAGGCATGTGAAGAGAGAGAGAGAGAGAGAGAGAGAGAGAGAGAGAGAGAGAGAGAGAGAGAGAGAGAGAGAGAGAGAGAGAGAGAGAGAGAGAGAGAGAGAGAGAGAGAGAGAGAGAGAGAGAGAGAGAGAGAGAGAGAGAGAGAGAGAGAGAGAGAGAGAGAGCATATTGAACCACTGATCAGGTGACAACCACATGACATAGAGACTCCAGTGTTAACAACTAGCAAAATCAAATACAACAGCGGTCTTCACAATTCACTGGCTTAGCAGATGCAACATATGTCTACGTAAGCTGTGCAGCCATTATTTCAGCATCTGTAACCTAACATTCACCCCAGTCCAGATCCATTGATTTGTTGATGTCTCTGTGCTGTTGAGAACGAGAACACTGTCTCCGTGTGCTTTCTCATTAGGCCTTAGTCATTGGTGATGATCGGTGGTCTGTTTGGAGGTGGCAGAACTCTCTCAGGAGGCAGCCAGTGCTGTGCTCTCCCTTCTCTCAACTCATCTAATGTATTCATCCTCATGTCACCCAGCCATGTCTTTGAATGGAGCTCTCTCTTGTGTTGTTTTGTGTCTCTTTGCAATGAAATACAATTTGCATGTGTATTATGGAATCGTTTTTACCGATTTTTTATTAGGATGGGAACAAAACAAGAGATTCTATTCAAAGACCTTCAAAACCATACAGCTGCTACATGTGAAATCAAATGTTTCTAGCTACTATACGTGAATAAGATAGATTTTGCCATTTGAATACAAATTATATGTACGTATATGTGCAGTGTGAACCGTTAGGCTACATATTGAATGTGTGGAGGGCGTTGTCATGGAAATGCAGCTTTTGTTAGAATATTAATACAGACTAATGTATATTTTAAAATGCACCAGACACATAGACATTGAGTGGTCTGTTGAATATAAAAAGCAATTTGGATTAGTTTATGCATTTTGGAAAAGGTTGAGTGAGGAATAAAGCGCCACACTCCCATTATAAAGTTACAATACCCTAGAAAACACAGAACATAGGAGTGTGTCTCTGTGACTCCACTCACAACTGCATTTTAATTACACATACAAAATAATAGTTTCTGTTCCAAAACCTAATTATGCAGTGGCATTTAATCTAAATCAACTAGGAGAATGGAACATTTATATTCGCTCTATTTTTAGGGGCTATTCTTTATACTCAAAGTCATAATAAGTGCGAATGTTTGCAATTCTTTAATCTTACAATTAGTCTAAATAAACCCGGTATACTGTGTACTTGGTTAACTGCAGACAATTTTGGTTAAAAAAAACAACAACAGATTAGTCCACTTCAATTTTCTAATCTCTTTGAAATAATCCTGTCAGAATGTAAAGTGATAGTGTGTGCGTATGTGTAATTACCTAGCTGCATGGTTCAGGGGCCAGGACGACAGCTCTGGCCTTGATGAAGGTATGTATAACACCCTGCTAGAATCTGATTTAACCATCCCCCATTTCTCCATCTTGGAGTCAGCATTTCTGCTAATATTTTAACTGCAGCTCTCAAAGCGTCAATCAGATCAAGGTATAGCATGCTGCATGGAGCTGCTGGGTTTTCTGAAGGAACTGAAGATCACAATACTGTATCCTCCTGGCACCGGTCCAGAAGTGTTGCCCTGCCTGCATGCTGATGGCTGATGGCTGAGCTGCCACTCTACTCCGCCGCTCCTCTTAATGGAAGCAATGAAACCCAGCTTTAAGGGCTCCCATCTGGAAGCCATGATAAATAGTTTGGTGGGAGAGATGCAAGCCAAGTTTTTTTTCCCAACATGGCTGGAGTTGTGATACGTACGGTATATGCTAGAAGTTTACAGCAGTGTGATTTAGTTGCAATGAGTTATGTACACTATATTTCTGCTTCCTCTTTGTCTCTCTTTACAAAGATTTTCATCATACAGTACTATATATATATTCATTTATGGAAATGTAAGAGAATTTCTTACTCAGCTTACTGAACTGTGTAGCTCTGCTAAATATGTATGTAGTATTTCAAGGGTTTTACGTCTCCTCTTAACCTGTCATATTGTTACTATTATTACTATTGTTACTATTCTCCCAGACAAGGCAGCTAATGGTCCTTTAGGATCACAGTATTTCTCTGTGAAAAGCACAAACCCTACCGCTCTTTATCTTTGGGTTTTAATAGGGTGATATATACAAGGTATAAACCTTATATAGAATAATGGACGTGGCAGTGTGGGTTTTGACAATGCCATAATTTATGACTTCAAGTAGATTTCCTGGTATCAAATTAAACATTGATGGAGATTTTTGAATTATCCTTCCTACTTCTAAGGCATAAAGTTGCCTTCAATTCATCTCTGTTTGATATACATGCATAATAAAGTATTCTTGTTTATATTATTGTTAGTAAGAGTACTCTAGATTTTTATCTTATCCTGGAACTGGGCGTGCTATGCATCGTAAGTTCCAGCTTTATTCAGAACCTACTCCCGTTTATCTAGTATTAAAAAAGTACTAAAATAGAGAGAGTAGTCCTCTAAATTTACAAGGTGTGAAATTGCCTCAGCATGCATAGAAAGAGCTTCTAACTCTCCCTAATCCTCACACACAGACAGGGCTGTTATTCAATCAGCCAAAGCATTATTTACACTTTATTTACACCATATCAACAGTTTTACAACCGGATTTTACTATCATATCGTTTAGCTTGAATGCTTTGAGTGTGTAGTAAGTTACAAGCTCACTGCTGAAACAATAATACAAGGACCTCAGACAGTGTTTGGGGGGCACAAGTCAAGCAAAGAATCACTTGCATGTAAACAACACAAAAGTAGAAATAGGCAAAAGTAGAAGTAGCCATGAATGACTGTATCGGTGACCCTGAAAATAGGGTCACTTTCATGAATTCCATGACCAGGTTATAGCCTATCAATGTGCCAGTTTTGCCAGCTGGTGGAATATATAGTGACCTTACAAATGCACTCATTGAACATACAACTTCAAACACCTCCACAGCTGCTGTATGCTGTGGCAGGGATAAAATCAAATCAATTTTTTTTGGCACATGCGCCGACTACAACAGGTGTAATCCTTACAGTGAAATAATTACTTACAAGCCCTTAACCAACAATGCAGTTTTAAGAAAAACAATACCTAAAGAAATAAAAAAAAATACAAATTTGGACCTAGAGTTGGTTATCCGGTACCGCTTGCCGTGCGGTAGCAGAGAGAACAGTCTACTGTATGACTAGGGTGGCTGGAGTCTTTGACAATTTTTAGGGCCTTTCTCTGTCAACCTGCCTGGTATAGAGGTCCTGGATGGCAGGAAGCTTGGCCCCAGTGACGTACTGGGCCGTACGCACTACCCTCTGTAGTCCCTTGCAGTCGGAGGCCGAGCAGTTGCCATACCAGGTAGTGATGCAACCAGTCAGGATGCTCTCGATGGTGTAGCTGTAGAACCTTTTGAGGATCTATGGGACCCATGCCAAATCTTTTCAGTCTCCTGAGGGGGAATAGGTTTTGTCGTGCCCTCTTCACGACTGTCTTGGTGTGCCTGGACCATGTAGGTTTGTTGGTTATGTGGACACCAAGGAACTTGAAGCTCTCAACCTGCTCCACTACAGCCCCGTCAATAAGAATGGGGGCGTGCTTGGTCCTCCTTTTCCTGTAGTCCACAATCATCTCCTTTGTCTTGATTACGTTGAGGGAGAGGTTGCTGTCCTGGCAGGTCTCTGATCTCCTCCCTATAGGCTGTCTCGTCGTTGTCGGTGATCAGGCCTACCACTGTTGTGTCATCGACAAACTTAAATGATGGTGTTGGAGTCGTGTCTGTCCATGCAGTCATGAGTGAACAGGGAGTACAGGAGGAGACTGAGCATGCATCCCTGAGGGGTCCCCGTGTTGAGGATCAGCATGGCGGATGTGTTGTTACCTACCCTTTCCACCTGGGGGCGACCTGTCAGGAAGTCCAGGATCCAGTTGCAGAGGGAGGTGTTTAGTCCCAGGGTCCTTAGCTTAGTRATTAGCTTTGAGGGCACTATGGTGTGGAACGCTGAGATATAGTCAATGAATATAATTATCACATAGGTGTTCCTTTTGTCCAGGTGGGAAAGGGCAGTGTGGAGTGCAATAGAGATTGCATCATCTGTGGATCTTTTGGGGCAGTATGCAAATTGTGGTGGGTCTAGGGTTTCTAGGATAATGATGTTGATGTGAGCCATGACCACTTCATGGCTACTGACGTGAGTGCTACGGGTCAGTAGTCAATTAGGCAGGTTACCTTAGTGTTCTTGGTGGTTACCTTAGTGCACAGGGACTATGGTGGTCTGCTTGAAACATGTTGGTATTACAGACTCAGAGAGGTTGAAAATGTCAGTGAAGACACTTGCCAGTTGGTCAGTGCATGCTCTGAGTACACGTCCTGGTAATCCGTCTGGCCCTGCGGCCTTGTGAATGTTGACCTGTTTAAAGGTCTTACTCACATCGGCTACGGAGAGCTTGATCACAGTCGTCCGGAACAGCTGATGCTGTCATGCGTGCTTCAGTGTTACTTGCCTCGAAGCGAGCATAGAAGTTATTTAGCTCGTCTGGTAGGCTTGTGTCACTGGGCAGCTCGCGGCTGTGCTTCCCTTTGTAGTCTGTAATAGTTTGCAAGCCCTGCCACATCCGACAAGCGTCGGATCCGGTGTAGTAGGATTCAATATTAGTCCTGTATTGACGCTTTGCCTGTTTGATGGTTCGTTGGAGGGCATAGCGAGATTTCTTATAAGCTTTCGGGTTAGAGTCCCGCTCCTTGAAAGTGGCAGGTCTACCCTTTAGCTCAGTGCGGATGTTGCCTGTAATCCATGGCTTCTGGTTGGGGTATGTACGGTCACTGGGGGAATGACGTCATCGATGGACTTATTGATGAAGCCAGTGACTGATGTTGTGTACTCCTCAATGCCATTGGAAGAATCCCGGAACATATTCCAGTCTGTGCTAGCAAAACAGTCCTGTAGCTTAGCATCTGCTTCATCTGCCCACTTTCTTATTGACCGAGTCAATGGTGCTTCCTGCTTTAGCTTTTGTTTGTAAGCAGGAATCAGGAGGATAGAATTATGGTCAGATTTGCCAAATGGAGGGCGAGGGAAAGCTTTTTACGTGTCTCTTTGTGTGGAGTAAAGGTGGTCTAGAGGTTTTTTTCCCTCTGGTTGCACATGTAACATGCTGGTAGAAATTAGGTAAAACTGATTTGAGTTTCCCTGCATTAAAGTCCCCGGCCACCAGGAGCACGGACTCTGGGTGAATGTTTTCCTGTTTACTTATGGCCGTATACAGATCATTGAGTGCGGTCTTAGTGCCAGCATCGGTTTGTGGTGGTATGTAGACAGCTACAAAAATTACAGATAAAACCTCTCTTGGTAAATAGTGTGGTCTACAGCTTATCATGAGATACTCTACCTCAGGTGAGCAAAAACTTGAGACTTCCTTAGATTTTGTGATCCAGCTGTTGTTTACAAATATACATAGCCCGCCACCCCTTGTCTTACCGGAGGCTGCTGTTCTATCCTGCCGAAAAAGCTTAAATCCCACCAGCTGTATGTTATTCCTGTCGTCGTTCTACCATGACTCTGTGAAACACAAGATATTGCAGTTTTTAAATGTCCCGTTGGTAGGATATATACGTGATAGTAGTTATTTATTTTATTATCGATTGATTGATTGTACGTTGGCTAATAGGACCGATGGTAAAGGTAGATTACCCTCTCAGCGACGGATCCTAACAAGGCACCCGGATCTTCGTTCACGATACCTCTCTCTTTCTCATGCAAATTACGGGGATGAGGGCCTTGTTGGGCATCTGAAGTAAATCCTTCCCATCCGACTCGTTGAAGAAAAAGTATTCCTCCAGTATGGGGTGAGTAATCGCTGTCCTGATATCTAGAAGCTCTTTTCGGTCTTAAGACAGAAACATTATGTACAAAAGAACTTACAAATAACGCGAAAAAACATACACAATAGCACAATTCGTTACTGGATCGTAAAACGGCAGACATCTCCTTTGGCGCCATTGCAATGTCCCAAGTCATTTAATCTCAGCAGATACAGAAGAGTTCCTGGAGCTGGTGTCCTTCTGGCCAGTAAAAGCCATGTTGCAGCAAAACATTTTTTATATTAATGCTAAACCCAATTATCATTTGGGTCTGTAAAATCAAAGTACAGCATGTGTAAACGCAGCACTCATTAGCATATGATTGTTTGATCCTCATTAGGAGCACAAGGCCTCCTAAAGCAGTTCAACTAATTGTAATAATGTCATAGGCCTACATATGCAGAGAAGTAACTCATTCAGCTTTCTCCTCACGCCACAGAAGGGTGTAGTCATACAGCCTAAGCTCCTGTATCTTTAATGTGACTGTGATGTGATACTGTGGAATCACAAGAGTTCAAACACGGACGCTTTGTTTCCAATAAGTCTATAACACCATCAATTGGAGTATTTCTAATGATTTATGTCTGTATAAAGGAATCTGACCTGCCTACATGCCTTCCTACATTCATCCAGGCATCAGACTAGATGGCCAAATAATGTGAAAATAGCCCCTACAAAGACTAAAAACTATTAAACTAAAACATTTTAAAAATTCACAAATCTTAGTGAATTGGTTTTGTTGAACAAAACTGATGAGGCAGAAAAAAACATCCACAGGCCCACAGTAATCTGAACACACTATACCAGGTGGCAGCTCTCATTTTGTCCAATCCACACACACACACACACACACACACACACACACACACACACACACACACACACACACACACACACATTCCCCCAGTCTGATCCGACTGGACTGCTGCCCCTGGTAACTAGCCACTGATTTTCATATCATCCAAATACAGAAAAAACATTGGCAGAGGAAGGAAGCTTAATGCAAATATCTTTGTTTTCCAACCTCTAAATTGAGCCTGGTGGGATAAACTGCACTGATGCAATGAGGACCCAATCATCAATTGAGATTAGTGGAGTTCTTGGGGATGGCTAGAGCTATGACACATTATATACAGTCATTTTCATCCAGTGACTTCCACTCAGTGCTAAAAGCCCTCAGAAAATGGAGTGAAATGACAGTGATTAATGTGTTGCTAACGTCCTCAGCTGAGCATCTCTACAGAGAACTGGGGTAGACTAACCAATAACGTGTGTGTGGGGAAATGATGAGCCGGAAATCATGGAAATAATGAGCCGCCAGTTGGCCCTCAGAACGTTCTGAGGCAGGCAGTGACCCAAACTCAAAATGGAAACAGGAGGCCACTTTAGTCCACCTTTTACCAATCAGCTCAAACACGTCAGCCAATCTGCTGCTGTTGCCCCTCCCCTCCCCTCTCCTCATCCCTCACTGCCAATCCCTAACAAGTGATCCATGCCTTCGATAACATCTTAAAAAGAGCAGGGTGACATACAGGAAAGTGGCTATACACTACCATAACAGATGATAAATACCACATCCACTTGAGAGGGGAAAGCATGAGAGCGGATGAGTCATGAAAGCACATTTGACATCCGTGAGAGGCAGGAGAACTCACACCCACCGCCACTGACGATCCAGGCACCATGTGACACCTGCACACATGGAGAGGGCATGTTGAAATACAGTATGTCTGGCTGACTGGCTGGCTGTGACTGACTGACTGGCTGGCTTGCTGGCTGGCCTGGAGTATGTGATTGATAATCACCCTGGGCTGAGGCTGGCTCATAAGTCACTGCAGTGATTGAAGGTGCCGTCCCAAAGTGAGGGTGCTTTTAAATGATTGATTGCACTCTGGACTAACAAGAGGATCTAGTCAGCACTGTAGAGGCTTAGGCATGATTGACGGCTCCCGTCGCTGCAACCCCCCCACCCCCCCCCCCCCCCTACACACCAACGTGACCCCCACTCCATTAGCTAACACTGTGAATATGCCAGCAGCATTTACTCTTGACAGTGCAGTTACTGTAGTCAGCCTCTGTGAAGGTGAGCATAGAGCAGGGATCATCAACTAGATTCAGCCGAGGGACGATTTTATTCTTGAGCGGATGTTTGGGGGGCCGGAACATAATTACTAATAATTTGTAGACTGCAAATGAAAAAGCCCAAACAAATAGAATAATTTCAAGCCTTGCTTACATTTGTATACAATCAAGGTTCTCTCTATTATGCGTGGAAATACTTGGGAACAGACTTCCAAAATAAAAATGACTTGGAACTGATGTCCTGGTGTTTTTCCAGTCTTTTCTGACCCTGGCATAGAGAATCAGAAGATGTCTCATTATCAGTACTAATGCATCACTATTCAAAGGCCACCTGAGCCCTACAAGCTCACCGGGTACAGTAACACATGCAGATGCACATACACACCACCACACACATGCACCCACACACACATGCACATACACACACACACGGTATCTGCAGTTGGTAACATATACAATATAAACGATAGAGATGTAGAATGCTCAAGAACTGCCTTCGATTAACCTATANCACACACACACACACACACACACACACACACACACACACACACACACACACACACACACACACATTCCCCCAGTCTGATCCGACTGGACTGCTGCCCCTGGTAACTAGCCACTGATTTTCATATCATCCAAATACAGAAAAAACATTGGCAGAGGAAGGAAGCTTAATGCAAATATCTTTGTTTTCCAACCTCTAAATTGAGCCTGGTGGGATAAACTGCACTGATGCAATGAGGACCCAATCATCAATTGAGATTAGTGGAGTTCTTGGGGATGGCTAGAGCTATGACACATTATATACAGTCATTTTCATCCAGTGACTTCCACTCAGTGCTAAAAGCCCTCAGAAAATGGAGTGAAATGACAGTGATTAATGTGTTGCTAACGTCCTCAGCTGAGCATCTCTACAGAGAACTGGGGTAGACTAACCAATAACGTGTGTGTGGGGAAATGATGAGCCGGAAATCATGGAAATAATGAGCCGCCAGTTGGCCCTCAGAACGTTCTGAGGCAGGCAGTGACCCAAACTCAAAATGGAAACAGGAGGCCACTTTAGTCCACCTTTTACCAATCAGCTCAAACACGTCAGCCAATCTGCTGCTGTTGCCCCTCCCCTCCCCTCTCCTCATCCCTCACTGCCAATCCCTAACAAGTGATCCATGCCTTCGATAACATCTTAAAAAGAGCAGGGTGACATACAGGAAAGTGGCTATACACTACCATAACAGATGATAAATACCACATCCACTTGAGAGGGGAAAGCATGAGAGCGGATGAGTCATGAAAGCACATTTGACATCCGTGAGAGGCAGGAGAACTCACACCCACCGCCACTGACGATCCAGGCACCATGTGACACCTGCACACATGGAGAGGGCATGTTGAAATACAGTATGTCTGGCTGACTGGCTGGCTGTGACTGACTGACTGGCTGGCTTGCTGGCTGGCCTGGAGTATGTGATTGATAATCACCCTGGGCTGAGGCTGGCTCATAAGTCACTGCAGTGATTGAAGGTGCCGTCCCAAAGTGAGGGTGCTTTTAAATGATTGATTGCACTCTGGACTAACAAGAGGATCTAGTCAGCACTGTAGAGGCTTAGGCATGATTGACGGCTCCCGTCGCTGCAACCCCCCCACCCCCCCCCCCCCCCTACACACCAACGTGACCCCCACTCCATTAGCTAACACTGTGAATATGCCAGCAGCATTTACTCTTGACAGTGCAGTTACTGTAGTCAGCCTCTGTGAAGGTGAGCATAGAGCAGGGATCATCAACTAGATTCAGCCGAGGGACGATTTTATTCTTGAGCGGATGTTTGGGGGGCCGGAACATAATTACTAATAATTTGTAGACTGCAAATGAAAAAGCCCAAACAAATAGAATAATTTCAAGCCTTGCTTACATTTGTATACAATCAAGGTTCTCTCTATTATGCGTGGAAATACTTGGGAACAGACTTCCAAAATAAAAATGACTTGGAACTGATGTCCTGGTGTTTTTCCAGTCTTTTCTGACCCTGGCATAGAGAATCAGAAGATGTCTCATTATCAGTACTAATGCATCACTATTCAAAGGCCACCTGAGCCCTACAAGCTCACCGGGTACAGTAACACATGCAGATGCACATACACACCACCACACACATGCACCCACACACACATGCACATACACACACACACGGTATCTGCAGTTGGTAACATATACAATATAAACGATAGAGATGTAGAATGCTCAAGAACTGCCTTCGATTAACCTATAGGCTGTGCTTTGATTCACATCTAAATGTAAGTACCACAGACATAGTCATTGGAATATCACAGTATATTTTATGAGTGGTGTTATGAGGGCTTTGTTGTTAAGAAACTCTTCTTTCCAGCTCTTTGTTCTTTAACGTGTTTTTAAGCAGGCATCGCCTTTGTTCCTCTGCCCCGCAGTCGTCTCAATGTTGCCTCTAAAGGGGCGCGTTGAAGGAGGGGGTATTTCTCCCCTCAAAGGGATTAAGCTACTTTGAAAGGGTTATCTTGAGGCTTGAAAGGAAGGGAGCAGTCTAAGGAAAATAAGAGGTATGTGTCTGAGTTATGATGAAAGAATGTTGGGAGGATAAAACAACAGGGAGGGATTACTATGATCAGGGGAGGAAGAGCCGATATGTGACTAATAATGGACAGACTGGCAATGGATAAGACCAGGGAACTCTCTCCGTCCTCTCCTGGGCAAGCATCATTGGGCGATTCCACGCCAGCAGGAGCAGATTATCCTGGCAATTGCAGACTGGTATCACAGATTATCCTGGCAAATCTCACATAGAAACTTCATTGGGAGGAAGGGTGTTTTAAATGCTTTATACATTTGTATCACAAACCATTTGTGAGAAAATCATGATGAAAGTGGCCATTTTTATGCGCTTTTTAGACCTGTTCAGACCCTATGATCTGTGAAACGTACATGATACAGACAACATCTTGTTGTCATTATACTCCTTATAGGGTTTTTTAACATATGGAGTATGATTCTGAAACACAACATGTTCACATTAATATATTCAACATTAAAGATATTAATATAATATCTCAAAACCACCATTTTTGATGTTGTTCATTTTAAGACATATTGTTTGGAACAATACAGTATATTCCACAAGTACATACCATTTCCAGTGGGCTCTCTGCTAATTCTGAAGTTATGATACATTTTATGGGCACCACCAACACAGTGAATGGGAAAATGCATTTAAAGGGAACTCTCACTGCTGGTGATTTGCTGAATGTGCAATCTTAAAGGAGGGCTGTGATTGGTTAATGACCTATAATGTCAATTTATATGTATAAAATGGGTCATATCATTAAAAGTACGAGAAAACCCACTCTGGAAATATGATGTGTTTGAAGAGTATATTGTTACAAATAATATGTCTAAAAATAAGCTAATTGCCAGAACAATCTGATACCCCAAATTCCGGTCCCGCTTGCATGGAATCGCCCCATAGCATTGTGTTGAAAAATCCCCTTCAGAACACAACAGGAAATATGGTAGTGTTTCATAAAGCCCAAAAACTCTTGAGCAGTTTTCATAGTACCGCTGTTCTTTTTATGCAGTGCATTCAACACACCAGCATACACCAGCAGCATTTCATACAAACTGATAGAAATTCAAGATACGACAGCTCTGTATATTTAGCGGCGGATAAGTAATTTGGTGTTCTGAAGCACTGACCCCTCCACCTCACTCAGAGCACAGGGGCTGAGGATGACACACATTAGGACAAAAACCATCTACCCTACTCTCCACCTCCCCTCCACTCATATAAGACAAGCATGGCATGTCTGTCAATACAACGGACAGAAATAACCCTGGCCTCATGAATAGATGAATAATTCAACAGGGGTCTGCCCTCTCTGTACAAAGGCACCCCTAGGAGGGGATAGGCAGCCGCCTGGGAGGGGCTGCGAGGGGCGGCAGGGAGAGGTGAGCTGGGATCTGGGATCACTATCCTCCCTTCAGACTCTCTATGTGCAGACATGAGACATGTTTCCATTTCCTCAGTGCCTATTCTCAACATAGTGGAACCTCAGACGTTCAGGTTAGTCAAGATCTATGAAAAGGAAACAGCCCACACCCAACAGCCCACACACAACATTACAATCCTAATTCATAGAGATTTACAATTGCAGCAATACTTTTTCCTACATATGTGCGGCAGCACCATATCATTTCTAGAAACTAAACAAATTATAAGTAGATGCCCTGAAACAGGACCAGTTTATTACTAATCTTCCATTTTAACATAAAACATGGCGGTGTGTGTACAGCTGTAAGATCTTCATTTGATCACTCTTTTGTTGCATCGCAGGAAATGCAGATGAGCTTCGTGATTTACATAAATTCACTGAAAACCCACACTAACAGTATTTGACTTTTCTTGTAGCCTAACTTTGGCCAGCTAATAGCCTAACCACCATTCAAGCAACATTATGGTTTAAACATTCAAATCCTGTTGCTTATTTTGCTGTGACAATATAGGTCAAATTAAAAATCCTACATACATTATGTATGTGGCAGCCCATCTAAGGGGGCGCAAAGTACATGAAGATGAGTGGGGGGTGGTCTGGAGGGGGGCTAGGCCCCCTGTCTGTAAATTGGAGAACAGCTTTTTCCTGCAATCTGGAGCCATAATCATTATGCTTAAATATATGTAAAAAAAAATAAAAWWAAAAAAAAGTTGAGCTGTCTGTATCCTCATGACTGGTGGTGCTTTAAAGACAGTAAATATGCTTCTCTGCATCTCTGCTAAAATCTGGGTAAAATATTTAAAGGAATGTGAGTCTTATTCATTACATTTTGTAATTGCTTGCTTTTTCTAAAGTCTACCAACCTTGCCAGCAGGCATGCCAGTTAAGATAGACAAGCTAGCTACTCTAACTTGATTGATAGCCTGAAATGGCATCTTGGTAGCTAGTTATGAGGTTGGGAGCCTATCTGGGCTAGCTAAAGTCAGCTTCATAAAATTTGTAGGTGGCTAGTAGTATTACTGTGCCCCCTATGTGCCCCCTATGGGCATGATGCCACTGTGCTGGATGATCCTTTTACTTTGAAGAATTTAATTAGGTAGAGGGTTAGATAGATCTGCAGGGATAGTATAGCACTGAGCAGGGAGAACCTCTCTTAAGGGTATTGGTACAGTGTGTGCACTGCAGAAAGGGAAGGGGGGGTGGCTTTGTGAATTTGTGTGCTGACTGAGAATGAGGGCAGGAGCAGTGCTGAATCCTCCATCCTCTCTCTCAATAGACCTACTATCAGCATACCTTCCTCTGGAGTATGTAAAAGAGCTTTTTCCACCAGGCAGGCACAGCCATGATCATGGCTTGAATTCAATCTCTACACTACCACAGCCCTGCAATGTATGCCGCTGCTGCTTCTGCTTCCGCTGCCCACACATTTCTCATTGCAAAATGTATTGACAGACGGTACTGTTAGGTCTGGTATTCAGCATCCACTGGGAAGTGGTAATGAACACTGATCACACAATGTCCAAAACCCTCAGTAGGTTAGACGCAGAAAGAGAACCATGGCACGGTTTGAATAGACATTCTTTGTAGGTGTCACCTATTTTATCACCAGTTTCCGGATCTGCATACTAGAATTTGATATGGTTATCATACTAAAAACAATATTACAAAAATAGTATACATGCACTAACACATGCAAACACAAGCAGGCAGGCATACACCACACACACGTACACCAGTGACGGCCGATGCCATTTAAGATTAGGGAGTATTATATCTTTTTTATGAGCATGGCCTTATTTATATTACATGATATTGGATGTCTGTCATTCATATTCCATTCACCCAGCTCAATGTAACATTGATAGGTAGGTCCCTCCCCGTTTTGTTCTGTTTGCTTACGTTTAAGAAATGTTTTGCAACAGAATCGGAGGTATGAATACACCCCTGAACACCCGCACACACAATTCACTTTCATAGCACACATACAGCATATGCTACCTGTCCTCCTCACCCTTTCCCTTCGCTTGTGGACTTCAGTGCATAACTGCCAACCGCTAACCGCTACACACCCGACATCGTTGTCACCATATTAATGGTATAGTCAACAAATTAGAACTAACGCATTAGTAACCCCCCACAATCCAACCCATGTGTACAATCACGCAGTACAGTGTACAGCAAGCAGTTTAGCAGTTACACTGGCAGACTCCGGTAAAATAATAATAATATAATATAAATAAAATACAAATTAATTTGAAGAATTGCTGTGTTGCATAGCCTTAGCCAGCTAGCTAACATCAATATCATTCCTCCCTATTTGAGTCAGGTTGTTCAGTATGCTAAATTAGCTGCATTATCTTTGAAGAAATACATTTGTTAAAAGTTGTTCAAATAATCTTTCTCTCTCTTTGGGTCAACTACTCAACAAATGTTATGTACTGCAGTGCTAGCAAGCTGTAGCGTGTCATAATTACTTTGTAAGTCTATGAAAGGGGGTGAGAACCATGAGCCTCCTAGGTTTTGTATTGAAGTCAATGCGCCCAGATGAGGACGGAAAATAGCTGTCCTCCGGCTAAACCATGGTGCTACCCTAGAGGGTGCTGTTGAGGCTACTGTAGCACTTCATTGCAAATAAGTGTATTTTAATGAGTTATTTGGTGACATGTTAATATATTTAGTATTGTTTTACCTAAAAGGATGTTTTATGAAAATCTTTAGGATGATCCTCCCCTTCCTCCACTGACACACACAGTTTAGTAAAATATCTAAGAAATCAGCATAATCTGATACTAGAGTGTTTTCAACAAAGTTCTACTACCATCTGGATTAGCCCCTTATCCAAACATGAACACCTTTCCAGGTGATTTTTGAAGCTGAGATCCGCATTAGGGGAAACAGCGCTACTGGCCTGAGAAGAGGAGCTCCAGCATAGTGTTAAAAGAAATCATTGTACATACTCTGCTGTTCTGTCACACGTTCAATAATGTCTGACGGAAATAAAGCAGTGTTCGTTATTTGAAGTAACGTCTTTGTTGTTGTAATATCGCAAAAGGACTTGGCAGTTTTACCGCTACGGATGCCAACGTCAAATTATTGGTGACTTTTTTTTGCAATTTGGTGAAGCCTTAAGGGGTCTGGGGCACTGGGTGCTCTCCCTTTCCTATGAATAGGCCAATAGAAAGGTGTGATTACATCATAACCTCCATTTTCTCATGTATTGCTTTATCGGTCAGTCACACATCCAGACTCTGCTCAGCCAAATAGATTTTAATGCACTTTGAACTGATCACACATTTGATAAGATATTAGTCTACAGATGGTGCCTCTACTTGGTGAAACCTGTTACAGGGGAATGGAGGAAAGCTATACAAAACGTAATAGGAAATCCTTTCATTTGCATACATTAACAGTCATATAGAATAATGAGAACCTAGTGTAATGTTGCTTGTGCTGTGGCTGTTATTGCATTATAATGACTCACAGTCTGAAATATAATCACTACTCTTAAATGTAATATATTGTATTTTTTAGGTTTGAAACACTTAAAAAGTCATTTAAATTGCAATCCAATTAGGCCTACCAGTCTCAAACATCCCATTGGGTGACACAGTTGTAATTATTTGGGAAACGGTAACCGTACAGCGCTCTCAGAGTTTCCAAAGCAATTACGAATTAATTAAAACAAGATATCCTGACGAATTTGTGATGAGTGAACTTGAACTAAATATTCATTGTTGATGTGCTGCACCCATATCAATTTTAAAACCTTAATTAAGGTAAATTACTGTTAAATAATTCTAAATCATCACTTAATGACTTGACATGCCAGTACAATTGGAAGAAGTAAAAAAATACCTTGGGTAAACCACTCTACAAACAGACAACAGAGTTATGAATATTGTAAAAACAAAACGCAGACTCGCAAAGGAGAGCAACTGCACAAAGACCTTTCAAACTTTTCAAAGCAGGGAAACAGTAGTACAGAAGTACAGAACGGCTTGCTGATTGTCGACAGTGACACCAGCTGTGGTCACACATACAGCACATTAAGGTTCTTTTGAAAGAGAGGTAAAGTAGCTAAATTAAATTAGACAAATCTAAAGAAAACACGGTAACACTTTACTTGACACCCAGCGTCATAACATGTTATGACACGGTCATAACCATGTCATAATGTGCTATAACAGCTGACATAACTTGTCATAACCTGTTATACTATGGTCATAACACTGTCATGACACATACAGTATATTTACACTTGTTGTGACACGTTTTTGAGTTATTTTATGGTTGTTTATGACACCTACATAAGAGTGTAAAAACCTGCAAAACCTGCCACAGTAGTTATTTTATGGCTGGTTATGACACCTATAAAACAGTGTCAAAACCCACAAAACCCACCACACAAGGCAAAACATTTCATTACAACATAACCTGAGTGACAACAGTATGTTTATGTTATATTTTTTATTGACCATGTAAAATGATAATTGTAATTGCACACACATTGATGTCAGACATTAATTTACCCCAATGCTCTGCTGTGGATGACTGGGAAGAATGCAGGAACAGATTTCAGGAGCAGGACAAGACACCTTCTTTTTGACTGATAACTGATATAAGGGCATGTACGTGATAGGCCTATCTGGCATATATGATGGTCATAATACTTCTTGACAATGTCATAAAGTGTTATTTTCTTAGTCCAAGTAAAGTGACACAGGGTGGTCATAACTCTTCTTGAAAATGTCATAAAGTATATTTTCTTAGCATAAGTAAAGTGACACAGGGTGGTCATAATGCTTATTGACAGTGTTATGACCATATTACGACAAGTTATGTCAGTTGTTATTTAAGTGATAATGCCCGATAAGTGGGTGTTTGGAGGATATATTGGCACGGGTGTTGTTAGGCCCGAGACTTCGTCTGGTACCAGCAAACCGTGCCAATATATCCTCCAGGCAATATCACTTTTATACAACGGGTTAACAAAATATTCAAATAATGATTGACATATTTTCATTAAAAACTTTATTTTGATTAATTTATTCATACTATTTCATCCTTCCACAAGATATAGTCCCGACACAAATCTAGGGTTGCTACCAAAGCCGGCTGGTCATGTGTTCTATCAGTTCGGTTGCTAGAGACGCGACCCCGTCGTTAAGTCTTTTTGTTCGGTATCTATGGACGCGACCCAGTCGTTTGTTCTAAAAGTTCTATTGCCATACTGGCTGGCAATATTCTTATCCCTTGCTTGCCAGCTAGCCAACTACAGCTAACTTACAGTCACGTCAAATGTCAAAAATAATAGAACAGTTGCTGCATTTGCATTTGTTTAAGCTGTTTTCTAGTGACATTTATTTGGATACATCCATAACAGAGAGCTAATGAGGCGCAACTTCGCCTGGTATAGAAAATGTGCTCTCTCATCAGGACACTGTTGTCATTAAAACCCATGTCACATCGGACACTGTTGTCATTAAAACCCATGTCATGCCGGTTGCTAGAGACGGTATCTATAGAAAATGTGTTCTCTCGTTAGGACACTGTTGTTCAGAGGAGCTAGCCAACAACACAGCTAATACAATCATTTCATACACTGAAGCTTTAAAGACTGCAAACTAACTGCACTTCGTTTCGTTTGACCTTTTTTCATTTGACATTTCTTTGAATATTTCCATAAAAATGATGCCAGCTGATTCATGATTTCGACTGGCTGAGAAACGCTGCTTGTCTGTCTCGTCCCGACCCCTACACGTTCATTACTATAAGATAGCTGGAGATCGAATTTGAATATTGAAACAATGTTGCAAATGTCAGAGAGACAGACAGCAAGGTTTATACAAATCTCCACTGTTGAAAACTAAATGTTAGTCTAAAAGAAATGTGAGAGAATGTCTAGATGCTTTTTATTGTGGAGATCAAGTTTATCAAGTGCCTGGCTGGGCATATTAGACAGTGGATTGCGTAGTCAGATGGAACAGAGTAAATACGCATTTTAACGTCATAGATTTACCACCGGCTGAAATGTGCTTTTAACCAATCAGCATTCAGGATTAAACCCACCCATTATACAAGACATATTATAAACTGGGTGGTTCGAGCCCTGAATGCTGATTGGCGGACAGCCATGGTATATTAGACCGTATAACACGGGTATGACAAAACATTTATTTTTACTGCTCTAATTGCATTGGTAACCAGTTTATAATAGCAATAAGGCACCTTGGGGGTTTGTGGTATATGGCCAATATACCACGGCTAAGGGCTGTGTCCAGGCACTCCGCAATGCGTTGTGCGTAAGAACAGCTCTTAGCCGTGGTATATTGGCCATATACCACACCCCCTCGTGCCTTATTGCTTAATTATAGCATGATTATAACGTGCCAAGACAATGGGTGTCACGTAAAGTGTTCCTGAAAACACAAGTTCGCATTTAAATGTTAGCAAACAACACAGGAAATGCTGTGGTCTGGCTAACAGTACCAGACAGGTCATTTTGTAGGCTGAGAGTGGCCTAAAAGAGCTGAACAACCACCACAGTACATTAGTCTAAGACTGCTACTACAACAGCAAATGCACTGAACAGGAAATAGTGAGACTAATTGACAGGAATAAACAGTGAAGCAAATCAGAGAAAATGTAAATAGTAAATAAACCGATGTACTGAGGACAACTCTCTGAATCATATCTCAAAGTATATTAGATGTGTATTCTCATCACTGAAATACCACAATTATTATGTTAATAAGAACAAATAAGATACCTACTTGGTAAAGAAGTGTTTGCTATTATTCACTAGATTTCTGTTTGATGTGTGCCTCACTCTCCTTCCTGTTTAGATAAGAGGGTTGGAGAGAGTGGTCAAGGGGCGGGGAAGGGGCTGGTGAAGGAGCTCTTTATTCATGCAGAGGACAAGAAGCTTCTCCAGACTCATTAAAACCCATGTCACGTTGTCTGGGAACACTCTTCACTCACTACACCCACACCCTCTGTGTGGCCTTTACTTTCCGGGCCCCAGTCTCGCCTGAGAGAGAGAAGCGTCGCTCTGCTCGCCAGCGCCAGCCAATGCACGGTTGTTTACACCATATAGAAGGTGAAGCAACAAGGAAGGCTGTCGTGACTGTTCTAGCTGTACAGATCTGCTCTAGCTGTACACAGATCTGCTCTAGCTGTACACAGATCTGCTCTAGCTGTACACAKATCTGTTCTAGCTGTACACAGATCTAGTAGGCTGCCCTGCTGATTTGTCAAGGCACTGGTTACGTTTTAATACGGCCAGGGGAACTTTGGAGTTGGATCAATAGAAACTAACTCACCAGAAGGACTTCCTGGTCTCATTCTGTCATGGTGAGATAGCTGTTTACGTGCTCCTAATATCAGCTGAGCAATGAGACATCCCATCCTTGGACCTTRGCCATTCTCTTGACCACCAGCCCAAAATGGTTTCAATAAAATAAATGGAGGTCAAGACACCGGTCTGATAGCTAGAAAACTTTTCATTAACAAGAACAACAGCTTAGCAGCCTCCTTTAGAACTGAGGATGGGGATAAACACTGAAATATATGTTCTATAACAATAGTGGGGGAAAACAGTGCATACCTTTATTATATTCATATCATTTTGTTTATGGCTATCAAACCGCAGGGAAAACTGTTATACTACTACAAGTATATTTCCTTTCCCAAACATTGAAATAAAATGTCAGGGACTCTCGATTAGACTTCAACCTACAGTAATATGCCCTAACATGTGTCTCAAAGTAGCAGTTACATCTCAATCTATACCAGCAGCCCACAAATGTATAGCTAAAGCAACCCCAGTATTCCTAAGAGAAAGACAAGGCCTCCTTGGAAGCCCCCCCCCCCCCCACCCACCACCAGAATGTGAAGTACAAAGTGAAAGTAAGGAACAAGTAGAAGGTGTGAGCTGAACAGGTGCCTCCTGCCTCCTGAGATATTCCACTGGCTCTTGCTGCATATCAATGACCGTTACAGAGCCTCGGGGCTGTCTGCACAGATATCCACCCAGCACAGCACAGCACAGGCACCGCCACCTTACTGCTTCAGGTTCAAACAGACGCCGTAAGACAGCAGCCGCCATTGATCTTCGCAAACTCTAAAGGTTCCATCATAAAGTGCTTTAATACGTTTGGGAGGTCACTTCCTAAGGATACTTTTTACATGCATAAAACATACACCATTGGAACTGCCCTAACTGCTGCAGTGTCCTGGAAAGTGTCCTTTTTCCTACCTCTGCATAGTGTTGAAATATACAGGTCAGTGAGGAGGTCATTTCAGTGATGTGTTCAGACATCTTTAGAACCATAGGTCTGGGGATAGCATGCAGAATGAAGGCTGTGCCACCGTAAATCTGCCAGCTGCCAACTAAACCAAGAAATGAACTGCTCAGGATCATCCACTGTGCTCTACAGTCTATCCGGCGCTTCATTGGCCCTGCAATGAATAAAATATAAGCAAGAACCAGGAGAGAGAGAAGGGGGGGCAGGGAGAGGGGGAGAGAGAGAGAGGGAGGAGAGGGGGGGGGGTTATTGGGATGGACTAAAACTGAAACTGAAACCTCGGGGAAAAAATAAATTACCTTATTCATACAAATGATTGAAACATTGTAACAATCACCACAACACTTTTTCTGAGAATTAGATCACAAGTGTTCAGTATCATTGTTATTGCATTAGATTCCCATATAATCATTTTCTATTAGGAACCAGAGAGACGAAAGTGCATCCAGACTTCTAATTTGTTTCCCCCCCCAGACAAGTCACATGAACAACATATTACTAAAGCTGTCACATGATGAAATACTGGAAATATATAGTGTATGTCTCCGTAAAAACAATCAGTGAGTGACAGCAGAAGATATACAGTGTTTTGGGGGGAGAGAAAGGGTGGATTGATCAATATTTCAAAGCGGTCTGGAGACATTGTTTGAAAGGCAGGCTGAGGCTCCTCACAGAGAGAAGCCACTGTTTGTAGATGGCTCAATGGCAGAGAGGAGTGCCAGTATTGTTACCCACTCATCTACAGTGAAACAAGAATTGGATAAGGCCAGATTTAACCAACCAACCAAAGATTGTAAATCTTTAGTTTAACGAACATGAAGGTACATTCCATCTCTGAGGACAAAAATACAKCGATAAAGCCCTACAGTGTCTTGTACAAAAATATCCATTATGACACTGATCTTCCCTAGTGTTACAGTAGGTAGTTAATTTAATCTCCATAATTTTATTCATAGTCTTTACACCTCCAGCCACAGGAACTGGTAACGTAGGAGCCAGTAACATATACAAGAAAAGGTCTCAGTCGAAGACAAGGGGCTGGCAGAGCATTTTGTGATTTGCTCATCATCTCAGCAGGGGAGTTAGTTGTCTGGCACATACACACACACACACACACACACACACACACACAGTCTTTTAGTGCTATTTATATATACTGAAAAAATATATAAACGCATCATGCAAAGTGTTGGTCCCATGATTCATGAGCTGAAATAAAAGATCCCAGACATTTTCCATACACAAAAAGCTTATTTATCTCTAATGTTGTTTACATCCCTGTTAGTGAGCATTTCTCATTTGCCAAGATAATCCATCTACCTGACAGGTGTGGCATATCAAGAAGCTGATTAAACAGCATGATCATTACACAGGTGCACCTTGTGCTGGGGACAACACAATGTCACAGATGTCTCAAGTTTTGAGGGAGCTTTCAATTGGCATACTGACTGCAGGATTGTCCACCAGGACTGTTGCCAGAGAATTGAATGTTCATTTCTCTACCATAAGGYGTCTACAACRTGTTTTATAGAATTTGGCAGTATGTCCAACCGGTCTCACAACCGCAGACCACATTTAACCACACCAGCCCAGAAACTCCACATCCAGCTTCTTTACCTGCAGGATCGTCTGATACCAGCCACCAAGACAGCTGATGAAACTGAGGAGTATTTCTGTCTGTAATAAAGCTCTTTTGTGGGGAAGAACTCATTCTGATTGGCTGGGCCTTGCTCCACAGTGCGTGGGCCAGTCTCCCAAGTGGGTGGGCATAAGCCCTCCCAGGCCGACCTATGGCTGCGCCCCTGCCCAGTCTTGTGAAATCCATAGATTAGGGCCTAATGAATTTATTAGTTCAATTGACTGATTTCCTTCTACRAACTGCAACTCAGTAAAATTGTTGAAATTTTTGCATGTTGCGTTTATATTTTTGTTCAGTATAGATGCTGCTAATTCAAACTCTATACTATATTATATAGCAATGTGTTTAAGCCATCAGATGCAATGTCACAGACTGTATGTGCATTCATTCTTTACAATAKATCAATTAAGAGTCCAGTCATTGCTCATGTTCTCCACACCAGGGAATGCACATACCAATGAGGTCAGAGAGTTAAACGAGACTGACATTGATCATCTTAATAAACAGGCAGGAATGTAAAAACAATGAAACGGGGACTCAATGCATGCATTCCGTGTATTGAGAGACGAATGGTTGCAAGAATTGACCCAGGGACTCAATACAGTGCATATGCATTCCGTGAATTGAGAGAATAATAGTTGCAAAGGTTCAGTAAGCATGATGTACAGAAGCACTGTTGCACATGACCTGTCCATCTAGTACAGTGAACATCGTGTTCTGAACAATTTCATATAAATGGATATTCCCAACTGGGAAACACGTTGGAGGAGAAAGGATCTCAAAGATCAATACCATATAACATAATGTACACCCTAACAATTTCTTCCCCCAAAACATCACACAAACAAAAATATTGTTTCCGGTGAAATTGATTTGTTGGACCTTGACAGTGTCAGTTGTCACATAAACACGTACAGACAGACAGACAGTACATGGGTCTATAATATAAGACTATCACTGCAATTGATCTGTGCCATTATCTATTTCATAAACAGGGTTGCCCTCTGCATAATGCACATTAGGGGTCACACACACGGGTGGTACCACGAAGGGGACAGTAGCATAATGGCCCTAGTCAAATACATAATGCCTTTTCAGTAGGGGTGGACAACAAGACAAGAGGGAGTATGCTTTCTGTTATAAATTTCAAAAGGGGACAACGGTCGCTAATGTTATTGGAAATCATAATGAATAATATGAAAGGTCAGTCATGCATGCAGGTATATTTCCATCCCAGTAGTAATGGTGACCAAAAAGCTTTTCAATCCCTCAAGGTCATCAGTGGGGTCGTTGGACTGACCGCTCACTATCCTAGTTGGAAAACACCAAATACAGCAACTGTTTCAACCCCAACATGAATGGACAAACTAAGTTGTCTTAAAATCATCACATTTTATTTACTGAAGGCTATGCTACAGTATATAACCAACCTATAGTACTTGACTGTGATGTTTTCATGTTTACCCAATGTCACAAAAGGATTAGAAGCATGCCACATTCATCATAGCATTATGTTTAGTGTTTTTATATCATGTGGTTCTTAAACACAAAATTGATTGGACTACCTATGCTTTATCGCTCTCAGTCATCCAGGAAGTGGCTTTGCCACCTCAATGCACATTATGCTATTCACACCGTGTGCTGCTGCTATACCATGGAAAAGCTAAACGCCTCCAGATCCAAAACATTTGAAGTACGCTGTGATTTCTGACTTGATCTTGTCAACTGACAAAGTGACATTTGATGGAGTACTCGGTTGGGTTTCTGCATGACTGGCAAGGTTCCGCCTGTGAGTTAGCTCCAGCTAGGATCACTGTGAGGCCAATCCTTAGAGAACAGCTCAGGATCATAGATAGCCTAGCAGTAACTATAGATCTGAAAGCAAAGCTGAAGCTCAAGATGTTTGTATGCCATTTGATGACAGTTGATTTCCTAGATCCAGCTCTCAGATCTCGTGAAKCGGACCTCAGCAGAGAGACGCCAGGTTGGTTTAAAGATCTGTCCACAGAGATACGAACCAGTCAGGGTCCACAGTTATACTTGAGCAGAAATAACACACCTGGCGGTCAACATGTGAGTTGATAAATTATGATAAATAATTAACAATAGATGATGAACCATCTCTAAGCCATAAAGCATGATAAACCATATTTTCACCAGGTAAGGGGCGGGCATGGGTCCACTGGTACACTCTGCCTTAAAGGGACCTTACACAGATTACACTTCCACATCAGCAATCATAAAATATGCACTCCAAAATGGCAGTCACCTCCTCCTCTTTCTCACATATACTGTATGCCTCAATCATTTTGAATTCTGTTGAATAAAGATGTGTGAAAACACTTTGACAGTCCTTCCATCTGTCAGTCTGTACACAGATGTACTCCATGTACTGTACTCTGTACTCAACTGTGTCGTTAATGAGCTCTGGTTTAAAAGAGGTGCTCCATCTTCCTCTGAGGCAGAGCAGGGGGTGTGGGAGGAGTGAGGCCACTCACAGATGTAGCCTCCTTTTCATAGCTTCCCCACATTTTGGTGAACATGTGCAGGCTAACTCCCACTCTCTTAGGTGTAAGCTTTCTGAGAGACCGTGGAGAGATAGCAAATGGCTCAACATACACTACAGGACCAAAAGTATGTAGACACCTGCTCGTTGAACATCTCATTCCAAAATCATGGGCATTAATATGGAGCTGGTCCCCCCCTTTACTGCTATAACAACCTCCATTCTTCTGGAAAGCTTTTCCACTAGATGTTGGAACATTGCTGCGGGGACTTGCTTCCATTCAGCCACAAGAGCATTAGTGACGTTGGGCACTGATGTTGGGCGATTAGGCCAGGCACGCAGTCCAATGTATCCCAAAGTTGTTCGATGGGGTTGATGTCAGGGCTCTGTGCAGGCCAGTCAAGTTCTTCCACACCAATCTCAACAAACCATTTCTGTATGGACCTCGCTTTGTGCATGCGGGCATTGTCATGATAAAACAGGAAAGGGCCTTCCCCAAACTGTTCCTACAAATTTGGAAGCACAGAATTGTCTAGAATGTCATTGAATGCTGTAGCATTAAGATTTCCCTTCACTGGAACTAAGGGGCCTAACCCGAACCATGAAAAACAGCCCCAGACCATTATTCCTCCTCCACCAAACTTTACAGTTGGCATTATGCATTGGGGCAGGTAGCGCGCTCCTGGCATCCGCCAAACCCAGATTCATCCATCGGACTGCCAGATAGAGAAGCGTGGTTCATCACTTCAGAGAATGAATTTCCACTGCTCCAGAGTCCAATGGCGGCTTTACACCACTCCAGCCGACGCTTGGCATTGCGCATGGTGATCTTAGGCTTCTGTGCGGCTGCTCAGCCATGGAAACCCCTTTCATGAAGCTCCCGACAAACATGTATTATGCAGACGTTGCTTCYAGAGGCAGTTTGGAACTCGGTAGTGAGTGTTTCAAGTGGGGACAGATGATTTTTACGCAACACTCGCTCAGCACTCGGCGGTTCCGTTCTGTGAGCTTGTGTGGCCTACCACTTCGCGGCTGAGCCGTTGTTCCTCTTAGACGTTTCCACTTCACAATAACAGCACTTACAGTTGACTGGGGCAGCTCCATTAGGGCAGACATTTGATCAACTGACTTGTTGGAAAGATGGCATCCTATGACAGTGCCACGTTGAAAGTCTATGGAGATCACATGGCTGTGTACTCGATTTTATACACTTGTCAGCAATGGGTGTGGCTGAAATAGCCAAATCCACTAATTTTAAGGGGTGTCCAAATACTTTTGTATATATAGTGTATATAACGCTCAAGTAATCTTTCAAGCCATCAATATAGTAGGCTAGTGGTTTTCGGTTAAAATAAGCTGACCACAACCTCTGAATTCCAGGATTTAAAAAAAATGCCCAGAAAACTGGCTTCTACAGAGATTGGCCTTACTAAGTACAGAGAAAATACCATTATCCTAATGGATACTCTTGATGAAAACAAATAGTCTCTTCTTAGGGTACTAAATAGACAAAGTATACACAGAGGAAAAATATGAGGTGAGGTAAACTGACAGATAATCACACACACACGCACACACACAACCTTGAGCAGGAGTAATGAAAGGAAATAGGAAATATAACATTTTTGAGACTGCACAAAAAGCGCTATGTGCTGCCATTTGGATTGGCAGCAGATGTGCTTTCCCTATAATTACTGATAGCACTGTGATAGAAAGGACTTTGTCTTAAAAGAGCAGCACAAATTGAATGCCAACAGTATGTCTATGACAGCAAAAGGCCAAAACCGTGTCTTTGCACCTCCTCTATAGGGAACAGGTTGACTGCAATTCATACGAATATATGGCTATATCATGCATCCACCTGTTGTATTGTGAACGTGAACATTGAAGACTGGTCAAAGAGTGAGGCTGCTCGAGTCTTAAAACAAATGTGCCTCTCAAAGAGAATAATTTCCTCCTCATTGTCTATGCAGCGAAACAACCCAGCCTAATCCATTTCAAACACACTTGGTTTTAGAGAAATGTCCATAAGGATTAGCTTTTTCAAACATGCTCCAGTAAGCCTAACGAAGAAGAAAGATTGGTCACACAGAGCACTCCAAACAGAGTATGACATTACCATGCCCCTGGATGATACCCCTCATGCTGCATACTAGCCTGCCATTTTCAGGAGGAAATAATACTGCCAACAATGTAATCCATTAAAGCCCAGGCCTACTGCCTGTCAGAAGCAGAAACTCAGACATAATAACATGGCATCTATGATGTTTTGGTGCAATAGGACATTTAAAGCATTACATACATAAGCCTACACTTGGATTCAATTGAAGTTGAATAAAATCCTATATTTGAGGTATGCTGCATCATTGGACAATCACAATACACACACCCTTCCAAAGACATCTTTGTGAATATTCTGTTACACAATTCCCGACATAATTGKTGAATTTTAGAAATTTGAACATCTGTGCCATGAGACAAATGTAGCKATAATTGAGGCCGATAGCTTTCACATTTACAATTAGTTCAAGGTCATGGTATATTCAAGGAAATCCTTAGGTCTACTCTTATATCGCATCGGTGTTAACAATCTATCGTGTATGTGCAGGAACAACTTCTGCATTTCACTAGTGCAGATTCTCTTCACGCCTACACGGTCGGCTCCCAACCCAAGTTAGTGTGTGGGAGCTGTCCAGTGATACGGGGTGCTGAATGACTCCTACACACGTAACAGCAGAAGCCATAAGAAGTGGCTCTTTGCGACAGCGCTCAGCAGAAATCACGCCATGAAAAGAGAATAATGAATTCCAACATTCTGATAAAGCTGGTAGCCTACATAAAATAACGTTTGCAATCGTGTCGCTCTATCGAATGCCCAAGAGTTGTCATCTCTGTAAAATAACAACCAGCAGCCCCTCTAGTGGCCTTGTAGGAGATGTGGAGTAAGCAAGCACACTAAAATGATTGCACCTACAAAGTCAAGACAATCTGACTGGTGCTTGTGTGCTTGTTGTATAGTGTGCTTAGCGATTTATAACCAGGTGGCATTGTTAGAATTATATCGTTGTAATTATGCATGTGTTTGACCCACAAATGGGGTCTACATCCTAAGCACTTAGCAAAACATCACTTCTCAGGCTATGGAAATTGAGTGGATTCAGTGCAAAGCAAAGAGGTTGTCATGGCACCCTCGTCCTTGGCAAATCTCATCAAAGAATCATTAATGAATTGGGGTTTTGTTCAACCAAAATATTCTCTTCAGCTTGCGATGTAACGGCCCGGATCCAAAATCTCTCCATATATTGATATTGATTATATTGTTTCTTTCGTTTCTCAAACTACTATTCTTCTGTTTTCTTTTCGAATCATTTAGAGGTGAATACAAACGGGTGAAATCCAAATTCACCATGCTGTGAGGAAGAGTCCTAAATGGCTTAAAATTGCAGCTGAAAGAGCTAGGAGCGGTGGGGGAGATGGTTCTTCTCCAGAACGAATGGCATTTTATTTATAAAACAAAAGCCTTATAAAGGGAAGTATGTCAACCGTGTCCGTGCTCTATTTTTACGAACACATTACTTATAGAGTCCAAAAATACTTTCCATTGGGAATAAATGAGGGGAAACCTTCTGTCAAGGACATTTTACTCTTCCCAACAGGCTTAAATAGCCTTTTTATGTTATCAATATGCGGGTACTTCATCAGAATAGCCACTGATATGAGTGAGTGACATGGTTCAAAAAAATAGGAACATCAAACCTGGCTGATAACACAAACTTGACAGGGTGGCAACCAAATCTAAATAACGACGATTATTTAGAGGTAGCGTAATTGTACTGTGCGGACTAAAATGTTAAATTATTTTATGATCAAGTAGCCTTATAATAAATCATGACACGGCTACACATTGAGAGCAGATCGAAATAAATCTCTCTCTTTCTATCTCTTGGTTTAAACATTTCACTAAGTACAGACCACCTTTTCAGACGTTTGCAAACGTTATCAATTCTTTGAGTCGCTGACATGAATGCAAAACAGTTAGAAAAGAGGCAAACGCGGATCTCTTGAGTAATAGCCGGTATTTGGGGTATATGAGGGCCAATGCACCAACAGGTCTATTTGTACAATTACATAGAATTCGATTTTTTTATATCTCATTTTACTTGTGGCTGGAGGACAAGCTTTGCAGGGTTACTGGCTATAACGCTAACGACGTCGTGTGAAAGGGATTTCTAGATACAAAATGTGTTAGACTCAGCTGAATCTCTGACCAGTTAGACACAGGTTTGCAGTCTTGAATATATCACCTAAGGAGGTGCGGCGAGAGTAAAACAAATAAAATACGGGGACAGTTGTGGTTCACATGGGCTCAACATATGATGCACGATAGCCCACAGTGGGCAGACATACTTACATTGAGGTGATGTTCTTGAACAGATCTTCGATGCTGTTATTTCCATTGTTCCCAGTATCTTGCAGTGCAAGCAGAGGAAAGAATTTCCCATTGTCAGACTTATTGCAATAGATCTCAGTTGGAGAGCAGCTGCAGGTTGGCGGGCAGTCCAGCATATTGCTCAAGTAGTCCTGGAAGATGCTCAAAAGAAACAATACCCTCCACCAGCAAATTCGTGGTGGAATAAAAAATAAATCCATGATTGAAAGTTTTGGGGGATAATATCCTTGAGCGTTTCTGAATCTCCTAACCGGAGCCCGTCTGACTGCAATTGTGTGGTGTGTGCGCGCGGGCGAGTGAATGTATGGAGGTATGTCAAATTGATACAATTGCGGTAATGTCCATCTATTTTATAGACGAGAACGAAGAATAGTAAAAAAATACTCCGTCAAATTAGAAATGGTTCAAGAATCACTACTCCAGGCTTGTCCTCCTCTCTAGGCTGCATGGTATAGGTTACCCTGGCTGTATTCAGGCTGCCGTTAGCTGTTAGTTCCAGGTTATTTTAGCACCGCTCCAAGACAGATGGATAGCGCATTGGAAACAGTGACGGGAGAGAGAGCAAGGTCCATGCTCCAAGCATCAAGTCCCACCTACTGGGCAGAAAGGAAACTGACACACCTGCAACACAGGATGCAGCTCAATTCAGATCATAACAGCCATTGCAGAGTGTGTGTATAACACAATAACATCAGACTACTCATTTATGGTGTTTTATCATTAGACCTATGGTTCGATGTTCAGAATTTACCCATTGTTCGTCCAGGCAAGCATGTCTCCTTTTTAGAGGACTGCCTGACGAAGTATGGAAACAAAACAAATAAAAAAACATTTAATAAGGCAGCCAGTATAATGCAGATAAAATGCTGTGAATTATTCAGGAGCAGACCAGTGCTGGTCTGCTCCTACTTGTATATATTTTTGTGAATATATTTCACTTAAGCTTGTCAAAGGGTAGACCCCCCAAAAAAGGAAAACATTTCACAAGAAAATACACTTTTGCCCAGTGTCACTTTGCACTTAAATTGAAACAAAAATAAATCCAGGCTAAACTTGACATTATTTACCATACAAATCCCACTGGGCACAAACTGGTTAAATCAACGTTGTTTCAACACAATTTGTCAATGTATTGTGACGTGGAAACCACGTGGCAACTATATTGGATTTTWAAAAAGTCATCAACGTTTTGAGAAGGAAATTACAACCACGGGATTATGGCACCATGGTAACACATTTAAACAAAGACAAACCTTGTATAAAATGTTGAATTTGTATGTTTGAAACAACTCAGATCTTCAACATAATATCCACTATAAGAAAAAAACAACAGGCTGGGCAGCACTTCCTATGGATAGTTGATCTATCCTCAGCTATCCCTTCAGCCTCCCAAGCCCAGGCCTGCTCAGCTTTGATGTTTGTCACTRACTATTACCAATGTGCTATCATGATAATGATTATTGAGAAATCTCCACTTATTCACTGTTGCTATCAGAGTCATTCCAAAGAGTAGGTTTAACAGAGCAAATGGAATGTGACCATACTTTATCAATCATATATCATCAATGATGCTATTTAGGCTTATATAACATTTGGAAAGTCATCAATGGCTATTTTTTAAAGGTCCAGCGCAGTCAAACTTGATTTTCTTGTGTTTTATATATATTTCCACACTATGAGGTTGGAATAATACTGTGAAATTGTGAAAATTATGATAATGCCCTTTTAGTGTAAGAGCTATTTGAAAAGACTGCTTATTGCTCTGCCAATAAGCGCTAGTTTTCAGTTTTCCCCTTCCCACTCAGACACTCACATATAGTCCTAGAAATTGCTCTTTGCTAATAAGCAATTTTTTTGAGAAAAAAAATGATAATTTTGATTGAAAACAATCACAGTAAGGTAATTGTTACCCAAAAATGATTTGATATTGAGATAAGAATGGCTGCATTGGGCCTATACATTTATCCCAAGATTCAACAAAAAAACTCAGCAAAAAAAGAAACGTCCCTTTTTCAGGACCCTGTCTTTCAAAGATAATTTGTAAAAATCCAAATAACTTCACAGATCTTCATTGTAAAGGGTTTAAACAGTGTTTCCCATGCTTGTTCATTGAACCATAAACAATTAATAAACATGTACCAGTGGAACGGTCGTTAAGACACTAACAATTTACAGACGTAGGCAATTAAGGTCACAGTTATGAAAATKTAGGACACTAAAGAGGCCTTTCTACTGACTCTGAATAACACCAAAAGAAAGATGCCCAGGGTCCCTGCTCATTTGCGTGGTCGTGCCTTAGGCATGCTGCAAGGAGGCAAGAGGACTGCAGATGTGGCCAGGGCAATAAATTGCCATGTCCGTACTGTGAGACGCCTAAGACAGCGCTACAGGGAGACAGGACGGACAGCTGATCGTCCTCGCAGTGACAGACCACGTGTGACAGCACCTGCACAGGATCGGTACATCCGAACATCACACCTGCGGGACAGGTACAGGATAGCAACAACAACTGCTCGAGTTACACCAGGAACGCACAATCCCTCCATCAGTGCTCAGACTGTCCGCAATAGTCTGAGAGAGGCTGGCCTGAGGGCTTGAAGGCCTGTTGTAAGGCAGGTCCTCACCAGACATCACCGGCAACAACGTCGCCTATGGGCACAAACCCCTGTCGCTGGACCAGACAGGACTGGCAAAAAGCTCTCTTCACTGACGAGTCGCGGTTTTGTCTCACCAGGGGTGATGGTTGGATTCGTGTTTATCGTTGAAGGAATGAGCTTAACACCGAGGCCTGTACTCTGGAGCGGGATCGATTTGGAGGTGGAGGGTCCATCATGGTCTGGGGCGGTGTGTCACAGCATCATCGGACTGAGCTTGTTGTCATTRCAGGCAATCTCAATGCTGTGCATTACATGGAAGACATCCTCCTCCCTCAYGTGGTACCCTTCCTGCAGGCTCATCCTGACATGACCCTCCAGCATGACAATGCCACCAGCCATACTGCTCGTTCTTTGTGTGATTTCCTGCAAGACAGGAATGTCAGTGTTCTGCCATGGTCAGTGAAGAGCCCGGATCTCAATCCCATTGAGCACGTCTGGGACCTGTTGGATCAGAGGGTGAGGGCTAGGGCCATTCCCCCCCAGAAATGTCTGGGAACTTGCAGGTGCCTTGGTGGAAGAGTGGGGTAACATCTCACAGCAAGAACTGGCAAATCTGATGCAGTCCATGAGGAGGAGATGCACTGCACTACTTAATGCAGCTGGTGGCCACACCAGATACTGACTGTTACTTTTGATTTTGACCTCCCCCCTTTGTTCAGGGACACATTATTCAATTTCTGTTAGTCACATGTCTATGGAACTTGTTCAGTTTATATCTCAGTTGTTGAATCCTGTTATGTTCATACAAATATTTACACATGTTAAGTTTGCTGAAAATAAACACAGTTGACAGTGAGAGGACGTTTCTTTTTTTGCTGAGTTTATATTTAAAAAATGACATTTGATTTTGTCCTGTTCTTTCAGTTCGATTTTTGGTTGAGATGGAGATGTGAATCCAACATATCAATGATTAATTTGTAGACAAACTGGAATTAAAGCCAGACTAAGTCAGTGGCACAGATGGAACAATCCAAGCAGAAGAAACATCTCCTTCAAATGTTGATATTTGCTTGTGTTGACAACCAAACACAATTCAATTCTCCATGCTGAAATGACGTGGCGTGCCCAGTAGGATGTCTGTTCCCCTCCTTCCAACCCGAAGGCCTGAAACCAACTGATTGGAATAACCTCTGTGTCAAGAAGCCTGTGCCAGGGGAATATCCTCATATATAGCTTTAACAGGTGGTGGCAGGTAGGGCTTAAAATCCCAACTTGTTGTCACAAAATGACTCACGAACGTGTGCATGCAAAATTACAACAGGAGATGAAAATCTGACAATAAACACTATTACAAGAATTACTAACTTTATTAAATGTAAACTCCCCCGTAGAAGCAGCGACAAACGTTACATTCGCAGTGTGTTCACAATAGGAAGCGGCATCGCCAATCCAGTAGGGGTGAAACATTGGAAGCCGTTCACTTTCAATGGAAAGAAAGCAAGAGAAATGGAGTGGGTGGGGCGACCATTGAGCGATGCGAACATGGGCAAGGGAGCTGAACAGGGCGGGACTAAAGTTGAGGAAATCTGAACTTGATTCTCATCCTCCCCAATATCGCAACGCGAGTGACCAATCAAAGCTTACCATAGTTTCCAACCCCTACTGGATTGGCTGACAATGGCTGTTGATAAGTAGCACTACATGGGTGCTTGCTACCTTATTAGCATCCACATGAGGGCAAGGTTAGCGTGGCTAGGTGAGTGCAGTTTATAGAGTGTAAACGGCCAGTTATTCCCAAACTATTACCAGCACTCCCCTGGGTGCATGAGTGTGAATGCTATCCCCTGGAGGACAAGGAAGTGATATCGGTAGGAAACACTTTTCATGAATACTGGAATGATAAGTCAAATTATTAAATTATTCAAAGGCAGGGAAAATATCGACAACAGCATTACTAAGCTAGAGGGGATGTGGCTAACTGGCCCTCTTAACTATCACTTGTATTCCACTTCACCACGTGTGGGTGCTAGCAAGCATGCTAGGTACTGCTAGGTATCAACAGCCAATCCAGTAGGGKCTGGAAGCTAGARTGAGCTTCGATTTGTCAGTAGCGGCACAATGTCGCAGAGTATTTGCATGTAGGCCTAAATCAACTAGAATCAATGTGACATGTACGCCTAAATCAACTAGAATCAATGTGACATGTAGGCCTAAATCAACTAGAATCAATGTGACATGTAGGCCTAAATCAACTAGAACTCATGTAAATGTAAGCCTAAATCAACTAGAATCAATCTGACATGTAGGCCTAAATCAACTAGAATCAATTGACATGTAGGCCTAAATCAACTACACCGATGTGACATGTAGGCCTAAATCACTAGAATCAATGTGACATGGCCTAAATCAACTAGAATCGAAGTGACATGTAGGCCTAAATCAACTAGAATCAATGTGACATGTAGGCCTAAATCAACTAAAATCGACGTGACTGTTACGAAAATCTAAATGATTGACATGTGGCCTAAATCAACTAAAATCGATCTGACATGTAGGCCTAAATCAACTAAAATCGATCTAACATGTAGGCCTAAATCAACTAAAAATCGATCTGACATGTAGGCCTAATCAACTAGAATCAATGTGACATGTAGGCTAAATCAACTAGAATCAATGTGACATGTAGGCCTAAATCAACTAGAATCAATGGTAACATGTAGGCCTAAATCAACTAGAATCAATGTGACATGTAGGCCCTAAATCAAACTAGAATCAATGTGACATGTAGGCCTAAATCAACTAGAAAGCATATGAGAGCATCTCGCTTTCGGGCATAGAGAACTCTAGCTGAGAGATCCAGAGTGATGACATAGGTATGCCGTAGATCAGAGACCTTTATGTAATGCAGTGGTGATCATATAGACTAATTCTCTATACCTAGAAAACAAGGATGGAGTATATCGAACTAGCAAATCAATGTGGACATGAGGCCTAATACATTCAACTCCGAATCAACTGTGACAATGTAGCTAACCAAACTAGAATCATGTGACATGTAGGCCTAAATCAACTAGAATCAATGTGACATGTAGGCCTAAATCAACTAGAATCAATGTGACATGTAGGCCTAAATCAACTAGAAGCTCAAAACATTTGTAGTAACAAAAAGTCAATGGGTGCCGGGTTCAAAAGGCATATACATTGAGTGTACAATACATTAAGAACACCTTCCTAATATTGAGTCGCCCCCCATTCTTTAACCCGCCTCCTCCCCTTCATCTACACTGATTGAAGTGGATTAGTAAGGGATCTTAGCTTTCACTTGGATTCACCAGTTTATGTCATGGAAGGAGCAGGTGTTGTTAATGTTTTGTACACTCAGTGTACTTAAACAAAGGAAAAACCTGCACTCACTGAAATATTCTTTAAGTTTTCATGTATTTTTTTAGCAGCAGAGGTCAGAACAAACGGACGCGTTTTGGCAGCAGCCTTCGCCAGCATTTGGAAAACGTCATCACATAGATTTTGGGGGTTGAAATGATGTGAAAACAACGTTGATTCAACCAGTTTTTGCCCAGTGGAATAATGTGTGCAAACTGAGGTTCCAGGGCCCAAAGAGAGAAGGGGATAGAGAATAATTGCTGTTACAGAGAGAGACATAATTATATCCATGCCTTACAAACAGAGAGCCCTTAATGAGAAATCATGTCAGGTTGCTTCCTGTGAGCAACAGGTGCACATTTATTTCTTTATTATTATTTTTCTTTTGAAGCTCTTGTGGAAAATAGTTTTTAAAAATACAGTACCAGTCAAAGGTTTGGACACACCTACTCATTCCAGGGTTTTTCTTTATTTTTACTATTTTCTACATTGTAGAATAATAGTGAAGACATCAAAACTATGAAATAACACATGTGGAATCATGTAGTAACCAAAAAAGTGACGTCTGCTGCTGCAAAAAAGATTGAAAGAGAGAGCGTAGAGACTATTTGAAGGAATACCTAGTCTCCTTTCCCTCAACTGCACTGATCTGAGACCAGACAGTAGGTGAAAGCAATATGATTGACCCTCATCTGGCATTTGATTAAAACATTTTAAGACAGGCACTTTAGACTATTTGGATGCATGCTGAAATATAGCCTAAGGCAATTGGCAATTGTGGTAATTCCAGTCATAAAATACTTGAATTCAACTGTATTTTTTGTTGTTTATAATAGCTATCCCTCTCTACTTTGTGTCAAATCCTAAAATAGATAGTTATACTTCCTTACATTGGCAAAGAACTGGCTGCTACAGTGGGCAAATCGGAAACATATTATTTCCCATACTAGATTTAGTCATAATGACATGATTATATCCACATAAGCATTAATAATAAGGAATCATAAAACATGATGCATGTTATCTTAGCACTGCTGCAGCCTAGCTTGACTGTATGAACTCCTAGCAGTGTAAAGGTCTAGATGAGCTTTGAAACCAGCAATATGCAGTGAGTTGGAAAATAAAAACCTGGCTGGTAAGGCAACGTTACCCATTCACTTCTACTTATCATCAGTGTGAAATACAACCTCCATGTTTATTCTTGCCAAACATAATCATGAAGATTGTCCAAATGCCTCACCCACCACAACACACACACACACACACACACACAACACACACACACACACACACACACACACACACACACACACACACACACACACACACACACACACACACACACACACACACACACACCACACACACACACCACACACACACACACACACACACACACACACACACACACACACACACACACACACACACACTCACCATGCTATGTTCACACTAACACATGGATGCACATACATGCACATAGCTTCCTCTCTACTGAGACACTGACCTGCCCTGTTGATGCTCATGGTATGAGATATGCAGAGCTCTCTCTCACTCCAGACCCGTAGGGCTGAGGCCTGTTTGACAATGTGGGGAATCAAGACCATCTGTCACCATCCGTTTGTATGTGTTACACAAACAAAAGAGTAATCAGAGACACATGGAATAATCACCTGCAGACCTATACGGAAATTGCAAGAGTCAACGGATATTTAAAAAAAAAACATCCCTGAGCCCGTTGAAGTGTTTCATTTTCTGTAGATCATAGAAGAATCATTGGAAGACCTTAAGCCCATCATGCATCCCCACATGGAGCGAATTAACCTCTAAAGTGCCCTGAACAATAGTAATCATCTGCGTTGAAGCTGTTTATGAAATGTCCATTAAAACAGAATTGGTGAAGCCTGTCTGAATATCAGTCTCCTGTCTCCGATATCTAGATTCTCCCTTGTTCTTAAATCAATCCTTTTCCATATTGACTGCTACAACCTGCCATTAGGGACTCTAATGACTGACAGAGTGCTGCAATCATCAAGTATTTTCTCCAGATAATTACTTTTTTTCTGTTCTCATGGTAACATTAGTCGAAATTCAGCTCAAGAAAGCAGAAACCCCTTTGAAGCTAGTTTACAGGTATAGTAGCCTGAAGCACTGATGGGAAAGTGGCATCATCAAGGAGAGTCATTGTGATATCAGATTGTAAGGAGTATGCCAACCCTTTTCCTGTACAACTTATGCCAATAGATTGCAATTCTCAATTTCCCAAAAACAGACTCAATGCAGATCCTTTCTTAGACACCAGCTCACAAACTGATGGCATCTTCTGCAAAGTATAATTTCATATGAAGTAATCATGCTATTCATAGTCCGTATGCCATTGAAGTACTGATGATAAAAGAATGTCACAGTAATCATGCAGAACCTTATGGTAATTGTATATACGAGCTGACAATCATTAGGAACAGTAGGCATACAGTAAGCAGAGAGGTCCTTTGTATAGCTGCGAGGCATTACGTTTKTTTTCTCGTTGCCATTGAAATCTTGATATTTGGTAGGGTTTTTACTAAGGCACTTTTGTTTCCTTGATTCCCAATTGACCTCTTCTACTGCCTTGACAAAAACAGCCAATTATTTCATGCAGTAACTCATGACAAATGTGATCAGCCTAACAGGCAACTTGGTCTAGGCTTGTATGTGTGTGTGTCTGAAAGAGGACGGGAAGGAGGTTACCAATCTCTCTGCCTTTTTAACTTGTCACATCTATTGATGGCTTGCATGGACGTAAAATAAAAAGCAGGTCCCACAGGGAAACCCCCACCCAGATGACACTCTCTATAAACCATCCCCCTCCCTCCTTGTTTCCCCCTGCCCTGCACTATAATTACAAGGTTGTTGCATAACAGTGATTGACAACCTTACATACAGAATCTCTTAAGCAGCATATTTTTTAATTTAACTAGGCAAGTCAGTTAAGAACAAATTCTTATTTTACAATGATGGCCTACCCTGGTCAAACCCTCCYCTAACCCKGGCGAAGCTGGGCCAATTGTGCGCCGCCCTTTGGGACTCCCAATCACGTCCAGTTGTGAAACAGCCTGGGATTGAACCAGGGTCTGTAGTGACACCTCTAGCACTGCAATGTAGTGCCTTAGACTGCTGTGCCACTCGGGAGTCCTTAAGGTATACAAAATATAGATAATAATAATAAAGTGAAACAAAATGAGTAACCAATTCAGACCTTTACAATTAAGTTAGCAGACTTGATGAGTAAGGGTGGGAAATGAAGAAATAATTAATAAAATACAAACAAAATGAAGATATGACAGATATGCAAGCCTAATGCCTAAACAGTAAAAAATAGAACAGCTGTAGGAACAATAGCACTTAATCCATTATCTTCATGTATTATTAACAATATTGCTTTAAATTACCCTAAATCAGGGTCACACAGAGTGTTTCTGTTTCACCTGTTTTTGTGCTTGTCTCCACCCCCTCCAGGTGTCGCCCATCTTCCCCATTCTCCCCAGTGTATTTATACCTGTGTTCTCTGTTTGTCTGTTGTCAGTTTGGCTTGTACCGTCAAGCCTATCAGCGGTTTTCCCGTACTCCTGTTTTTTCCTCTAGTCCCTGTTTTCTAGTTTCCCGGTTTTGACCCTTCTCTCTGCCCTGACCCTGAGCCTGCCTGCCGTTCTGTACCTTGTGACACTGTCCTGGATTACTGACCTCTGTCTGCCCTGACCCTGAGCCTGCCTGCTGTTCTATACCTTTTGGACTCTTCTCTGGATTCCTGACCTCTGCCTGCCCTTGACCTGTCGTTTGCCTGCCCCCYGTTTTTGTAATAAACTTGTGCTACTTCTAACTATCAGGGTATTCTCCTGAGCCGTGATAGGTTCTTGGTAGTCTTAAACACATCTACTTAGAAACAAAGGTATACACCTCACACACATGGTTATGGGCTTAAAAAAAAGAAGACACCTGTACCATGTCAGATAGTTGAAACATATAACATTTTGAGCTTGCATCCCAATATAACACCTTATCAGTGGAAATTTTAGCATATAAATATTGGTGGGCCAAACTCTTATTTTTTTATGCATGCCAGCATAGCCACAACACTAAATAATACATGAATTGCACTATAACAGTGACAAACGGTGCCCACAAACTGTTAGGGCCTATATAAAGCTGTCCCAACAGCAGAGCTTTTCTTTTCAGCACCATGGAGTGACTCCTTACCACCACTACACCTATCTATCAGTGGAGCCTTGTCTGGCAGCGACACTGTTCATTCAGTCTCATTTACTGCCTTTAAAAAAAGCATAGATGATATGGCGGACTCGCTTAAACAAATGTGGTTTCTACTGACAATTGAGATGTACAAACTATGGCATAAGGAAAAGATGAGCGGATAAGAGACAATCCGTAATTTTGATTAAGACATGAGCGAGCAAAGACGGACGTAGTCAATTGACTGTAATTATTTGTTCAGCACTTTTGAAATGGATAGTGACAGAATTCAGAACATGAGGGGGAAAGGGACCAAATTATTAGGGTGAGGCACATGGGCTACTAACAGCTTACTACACAACATATACTTAGTATTACTTTCTTAGCTACAGTATGCATATCTCCCTGGCATATTACATCATTTATGCAGCAGCATACAATACCTTTTTGGACTCATCGTTGTGCTGTGCTCACTTGAACAGGAAGGTGGCGCGATGGTCCTTCTTGTGGGCAAATTTTGTCATGAAACTTTGTCATTAAAGTYGGGCATTCTCTGGATTTATGGTGCTTTCTAGACAACTGGGAACTGGGGAAAAAAACAAGGTTGAATCATGACGTCAGTGATCTTCAGGTCAGAGTTCTAGAAAGAGGCCGCTTTAAAAAAACAATGTTTATTAGTTATGAAATGATGAAAATATGAAGAACATTCCACCCATGAGGCCACTAGGTCATTTGACTGCAGGAAAGGGCTACGTGCTCTATACTATGTACAAAAAAAGAAGTTATATGCAAAAAGTGAAGTATGTACTCTATATATACTCAGATATAATCAATTTGTAAGTCGCTCTGGATAAGAGCGTCTGCTAAATGACTTAAATGTAAATGTAATAATAATTCATAATTTCCTCTAAGTCCTTCCTGGGAGATACATTCAGGAGCCTAAATAGAGGGGCACAGATACATTCAGGAGACTAAATAGAGGGGGACAGGAATCAACAATAAGAAAAACAAGCAAAAGCAATAAAGCTATTGTGTAGGAGTAGCACATATGGGACTGGCCATCTCTCCTTGCCAGTAGCAAAAAATAAATACAAAATTAAACCAAAAATAGTAGGGGAACAGCTATTAACTTATATTGCCATATTAACACAAATGGATTCAATGTGCTGTACCCACCCAAGTAAGCAGTCCCTGTATGTATGACACCTCCATATATTGTCCTTTAATTGGCATGGTGTCATCATAGACAATATAAATATAAGTTCAATGCTCAGCAATAATAGCAATATTCTACCCAAACATGAGGGGTGTCCTCATCATTGTTTTATGCTGAGGGCAGCATCATAGCCATAGGCTAGGCTGTGTGATTGTGCATGGATAGCATACCTGAATAATGAGCCAGTCATGGGGTTCCATCTAGCTAATGTGTTTTGAGTTTCCACTTACTCAGGTGGCAAATTCCTCTCTATTGAACAAAATACAATTCTGACATTTCTGGAGCCTTATTACTGTAGCCACAATAGCCAAATTGTCATCCCAAAATTCATGACAATAACTGGATTAGGTTGCACATAAAAATATCTTGAATCACGCATTCCTGTATGGACGTGTTAGATGAAACAACTTATTTCTTTAACCTCTACGGGATCGGTGCCCCCTCCCCCGCGGGACGGTTGAGCTAATGCAGGCTAATGTGATTAGCAAGAGGTTGTAAGTAACAAGAACATTTCCCAGGACATAGACATATCTGATATGGGCAGAAAGCTTAATCTAACTGCACTGCCCAATTTACAGTAGCTATTACAGTGAAAWAATACCATGCTATTGTTTGAGGAGGAACATTTGGGCAGTCTTGATACAACATTTTGAACAGATATGCAATGGTTCATTGGATCAGTCTAAAACTTTGCACATACACTGCTCCCATCTAGTGGCCAAAATCTAAATTGCACCTGGGCTGGAATAAAACATGATGGCCTTTCTCTTGCGTTTCAAAGATGGTGGTTATCTTTTACCAGATCTAATGAGCTATATCCTCCTACATTCATTTTACATTTCCACAAACTTCAAAGTGTTTCCTTTCAAATGGGGCGGCAGGTAGCCTAGTGGTTAGAGTGTTGGGCCAGTCACTGAAAGGTTGCTGGATCGAATCCCTGAGCCGACAAGGTAAAAATCTGTTGTTCTTTCCCTGAACAAGGCAGTTAACCCACTGTTCCCCGGTAGGCCATCATTGTAAATAAGAATTTGCTCTTAACTGACTTGCGTAGTTAAATAAAGGTATAATTTATATATWTTTTTTTTAACTGATCAAGAATATGCTTGTCCTGAGCTACAGGCAGTTAGATTTGGGAATGTCATTTTAGGCAAACATTTTAAAAAGGGTGCGATCATTAAGAAGTTTTTAATACCATCTATTACTCCTCTTACTCCTCTTACTGTGAATGACTTTATAAGTGATGACTTGTTTTTTCTATTGCGAAACACCACAACCAAATCATGGACTGGTGACACCACCAGGGGAAAATGTTAGTCTGGAGCCCTGTATAGTCTCTCTTTCAGTCTGTAGTCACAAAACGACYCTATTACCTGCATGCCAGTCAATAGCACAATCACCTGTCTCTCCATTGAAGGAGAAATAATGGCCATGCTTCTTCACTGCTCCTTTTTGTCCTTAATTGCTTCATTGCTTGGAGTCTCATTCTGCCTGTCAAGAGTAACTCCACATCACGCTTGTGTGTGTTTGAAGCTCGCCTTGCGAACTGTCAGCGGCTTTCTAGTGTACATTCCATCTCCTACAGGCATCTCCTGCAGGCAATGCTAACCTCACAGTCAATCAATGGACAGCAAAACTGATTGAGCAACTACCTATTGCTGTAAAAACGTTTGTGCCTAATTACAGATCATAGGATGGCATGTTTAGCTTCTGTTCAAATGAGTACTGAACCTCTCTCAACAGTACTGCACCTCTCTTTTGTAGCTTCCATTCTACAAGCCTGTTATGGAACTACCCTTTGAGTGTATTAATGGCTTCATTTGTTTTCAATCAATAGAAATGTGTGACTCAAATTGCACCTTTCCCTGTTCGAGGAGACAGATTCGGAATTATGTGTGATCAATCTAAACTGCATCGCTGCAAAAACCCTGAAAACTCTGAAAACCAAACATTCGACATAGTAGAGAGAATCAAGTCTTCCCTCTTGTAAAGTGTGAGCTTGCTTTACCCACCGTCCATTCTCTGTAGGAGTTTACCTGTGACTCTCATGCTGCCATGGTGATGACACAATAAGAAAACAACACAGAACACTGCTACTTGGAGGGGCTCTATGGGAGAGGAGAGGAAGCGCAACTGCCTGCATGTCACAGGCATTCATTTGCAATCACTGAATAACATATTAAATGAATAAGTGGGCGCCATATTGTGCATGTTCTCTTGTCGTGCTGCCAGGCCTTAAAATACATCCATGACGGTGGATTACTGCAGCGCTAGGCTACAGTGTGGGTGTTGCAGCAGATAGATAGCACTGTATAATAGAAGCACATTTAGCACAAAACACTGGCGTGTTTGACATGTTTTCACTTGTGTGTTTTATAAGACAGTAGATATCTGTTTGGTTATCAACGATTGAATCTACTCAAACCTTATCCACATACTATACATCAACCAATGTTCTAAAGGTTTTGTGGACAGACATTCATATAGATCACAGGAGGCTGGTAAGGGGAGGCCAGTTCATAATAATGTCTGGAATGGAGTAAATGGAATGGTATACAAAATCTGTAAACCATGTGTTTGATGTGTTTGATATGATTCTATTGTTTCCATTCCAGTCATTACTATGAGCCCGTCCTCCTCCATAAGGGTTCAACCAGCCGCCTGTGATGTAGATGTACAGTAGCTAGATGTCCTCAACCCACTCAAAACAGGTCCAGACTAAAACTCTTATTAGTCAGAACACTACCTTGTTAAATCAAAACATCACCCTCCAACTTCCAGTGGAACATTTCCAATCAGACTCTGTGTCAACACGCTTTGAAGTCATTTAGATATAATACCATCACAGATTCCCCATCACACAATGTTGAGGTGTGTGTGTGTCTTGGGGGGTGTAGAGCAAGAACAAGAGGCAGAAGAGTGACAGAATTGGTGAGAAGCGTGACAGCGGTAGAGACACAGAGGGTGTATCCATGACAAGATCGTGCTTTTGTTCTCTCATCTACACACGTTCAGAATGGATGCCTTCACCTCACTCCCAACCCCGTCTTCAGGAAGGAAATGACACGCACAAAACTGACAATGATTTAGCTTGCGTCAGAGACATATTGTCTCTGAGTTCAAATACTCTTCTTTCTATATTCTAAAATATATTTATATCCGTGAGTCATCAGGTATCCTTTGAATATCATTTGTCAGTATTGTGGTCATTTTTTACCATAAAACCATAAGTGAGAGAAGGTCAGTGGAAAAAATCCCCCTAATCGCCAGGAAGAATCCAAAAAACGAGGTACTGTATTGTATTGTGTGATCTTGGGGAAATAGAAAGGGAAGTCCATTTAGTGTTTTATTGCCCTCTGTACGATGACTTGAGACATGTTCTGTTAGGTCAAATGTTTGGTGCTCACCCTGAAGGGTTCTGGCTACAGGAAGAACACAGGCTGGAGTTCTTTTCAGAAGTTTTTTATTACATTTTTTTCTCCTGTTGGAGAAGGAGAAGTGTATTGTTTGTGTAGTGGGACAAGTTGAAAATTGTACTTTGATAATAGTGCTAATTATGCATTTAATTGTTAAATGCATTTTATTTGTGTAATATAAACATTGTGTTTTGTGCACACATACTTGATATTGTGTCTTAAAAGCCCATAAGGGCTGGGAACCAATTGGTATATGACACTGAAATGAAATAAATTAATCTAAAAATCTAAAGAATCTCATGACATCAATGCTCAGTGATTTTGGAGTTTAGTAGATATTAAACCATTAAATGAAAGTATTTTAAATTGGGACACATTTAGTCAATTATCAAAACCTTGTTTATAATAATGAGATCGTTTCGGAAGATGGTCTATCAGTGCTTTACTGGTTGGCGAGAGGAGCAATGAAGTAAGAGTAGGCACAAGGGAAAGATAAAATGTCCTGCAAAAAAAGATCCCTCTCATCAATAAGTCATGGGGTCAGATGTGTGAGAGTTAGCTCATTATTGAGTGCCCTGCCACAGTGAGTGGAAGTCAGCCAGGTGCTTGGCTATTCCATTGATGTGCAGTACACTGTGTGTGTTTTATAGGAGACAATTAAGGGCCCTCATCAAGCATTTCCCACCATGCCTTCAACTTCGCCGCTCCTCTATGCCCTTGGAGGTTGGATACAGGTTATCAACCTCATTGTGTTGTTTATGCATTAGTACAAAACATTAGGGACACCTGCTCTTTCCATGACATAGACTGACCAGGTGAATCCAGGTGAAGGCTATGATCCCTTATTAATGTCACTTGTTAAATCCACTTCAATCAGTGTAGATGAAGGGGAGGGGACAGGTTAATTAAAGAAGGATTTTTAAGCCTTGAGACATGGATTGTGGATGTGTGCCATTCAGAGGGTGAATGGGCAAGATACACATTTTAAGTGCCTTTGAACGGAGAATGGTAGTAGATGCCAGGCGCACCTGTTTGAGTATGTCAAGAACGGCAATGCTGCTGGGTTTTTCATGCTCAACAGTTTCCCGTGTGTATCAAGAATTGCCCACCACTCAAATTATGTCTAGCCAACTTGACACAACTGTGGGAAGCAATGGAGTCAACATGGGCCAGCATCCATGTGGAACGCTTTCGACACCTTGAAGAGTCAATGCCCCAATGAATTGAGGCTGTTCTGAGGGAAAAAGGCGGTGCAACTCAATATTAGGAAGGTGTTCCTAATGATTTGTACACTCAGTATACATAGAGTTATTCACATATCATGCATTACAGTCCATAATGAAGCGGGGAATAACAAACTACCAATTCATAAAATACGTTTCAATTCCGCTACTTCAAAGTATTACTCCTTCCCAAAGTTGTGCTATTAAACCCTATCTTCGGGGGGAAATAAAACCACTTTGATTGATTGATTTAATTTATGATATAATTAAAAACAGTACACTGATCCAGCTAGATACAACATTACATTTATACAAAATTATCGCGGCTAAAAACACTGTAAAAAAACGAGGCTTATTTCTTTTGTGGTCCTTATTTTGCAGTGAGATGGCAGGTGCACAAGACTGACACCCTACAAGTAATGTTCATTTGAAACACCAATAGCTATTTTATCTACATGGTTAGGCTGTGAAATCCACAAGGCAGTGCCAAGCTTTAAGAGTGAAACCCAGTGTGTCTCTTCAAAAGACTACAGGCCATCCACCTCCATTTGTAAAGCACAGATCACACAGTCAGACAGTGATTGAAACTCACTTGAAACCCATAGCTTGGCTTGCTTCCACTGACCTCGGTTAACTTTGGGTGGCCTGTCTCTCTTGTCATTCTTTCGCTCCATTTCACAGGTAGGAAAAAGGACTAGACCAGCCGGCCAGAGAGCCCTCACTGCTAGCTAAATGATACAAAAGGACAGCTCTCCCATCACAATTGATTAGAAATTGATTAATCAGAACTTGATTAGAGGCAAGAGAGAGGATTGATTCAATTCATCATGTGAGTCCATTTTAAATTTAATTAAGAAGCAGTAGATTCAGTCGATTATGAACAAGACAAAAATGGCTATTGGTGTTTCAAATTAACACGGGCTAAAAATATCCATGACCTTTTTCTTGCAGATTCCCTCTCTTTCACCCCTCCCTCTCTCTTTCTCTCTCCTTCTCATCCTCATGCACTCATCATCACTCTCTTCATGAATAAGGTACAGTTCCTTCAGAAAGTATTCACACCACTTGACCTTTTCCACATTTTGTTATACTATAGCCTGAATATAAATTAATTAAATTGAGATTCTTTGTCACCGCTTTACAGATTAATACCCCATAATGTCAAAGCGGAATTATGTCTTTCGAAATGTTTACAAATTATTTAAAAATTAAAAAGCTGAAATGTCTTGAGTCTTAACAAAGTATTCTACCCCTTTGTTATGGCAAGCCTAAATAAGTTCAGGAGTGAAAATGTACTTAACAAGTCACATAATAAGTTGCATGGACTGTGTTTGAAATGATTTTGAATGACTACCTCATCTATGTACCCCGCACATACAATTCTCTGTAAACTTCCTCAGTTGAGAAGTGAATTTCAAACACAGATTCAACCACAAAGACCAGATAGGTTTTMCAATGCCTCACAAAGAAGGGCACATATTAGTAGATGGGTAAAAAAAGAAAAAAAGAAGACATTGAGTTTTCCCTTTGAGCATGGTGAAGTTAATAATTACACTTTGGATGGTGTATCAACACATCCAGTCACTACAAAGATACAGGCATCCTTAATATCTCAGTTGCCGGTTTTCCCGGAGAGGAAGGAAACCATTCAGGGAGTTCACCATGAGGCCAATGGTGACTTTAAAACCAGAGGAGGTTGGTAGGAGGTGCTATGGGAGGACGGGCTCATTGTAATGACTGGAATGGAATTAATGGAATGGAGACAAAAATGTGGTTTCTAGATGTTTGATGGGTTTGATATGTTCCATTCATTCCATTCCAGACATTACAATGAGCCCATCCTTCTATAGCTCCTCCCACCAGCCGCCTCTGTTTAAAACAGTTACAGAGTTTAATGACTGTGATTGGAGAAAAGTGAGGATGGATCAACAACATTGTAGTTTCTCCACACTACTAGCCTGTACAGAAAAAAACTATTCTAAAATATACATCCTGTTCGCAACAAGGCACTAAAGTAATACGCCAAAAAAATGTGTCAAAGCAATTCACTTTTTGTCCTGAAAACAAAGTGTTATGTTTTGGGCAAATCTAATACAACACATTACTGAGTACCGCTCTCCATATTTGCAAGCATAATGGTGGCTGCATCATGTTATGGGTATGCTTGTAATCGTTAAGGACTGGAGAGTTTTTCAGGATAAAAAAGAAACGTAATAGAGCTAAGCACAGGCAAAATCCTAGAAGAAAACCAGGTTCAGTCTGCTTTCTACCAGACACTGGGAGATGAATTCACCTTTCAGCAGGACAATAACCTAAAACACAAGGCCAAATCTACGCTGGAGTTGCTTACCAAGAAGACAGTGAATGTTCCTGAGTGGCCAAATGACAGTTTTGACTTAAATCTGATTGACAATATACGGCAAGACTTGTAAAGTAAAGTCTGTAAAGTCTTGCCGGTTGTCTAGCAATGATTAACAACCAATTTTGATATATTTTAGTATTTCATTTTCAATAAATTTGCTACAATTTCTAAAAACATGTTTTCACTTTGTCATTATGGGCTATTGTGTGTAGATGGGTGAGAGATGTATTATATATTGAATCCATTTTGAATTCAGGCTGTAACACAACAAGGGGTATGTTAAGGGGTATGAATACTTTCTGAAGGCACTGTATGTCAACATCTAAACAATGGAAGCATAATAAAGCCTAGTATTTGATATCATAAAGAACTCTGAATTATCATTCAACTGCCATAATACATTTATCAGGTTTCAGGTAAGACCCAAATGCAGATTGTGTTGAAGTAACAATGTTAATTACAGCAACAGGGGCAGGCAAACGACAGGTCAAGGCAGGTAGGGGTTGATAATCCAGAGTAGTGGGCAGTGGTACAGGATAGCAGGCAGGCTCAGGGACAGGCAGAGAGGTCGGGCAGGCGGGCTCAGAGTCAGAACAGGCAATAGTCAAAAACCAGGAGGGCAAGAAACAGAGAGACTGGGGGAAAGCAGGAGCTGAGACAAAACACTGGTTGACTTGACAAACAAGATGAACTGGAAACAGACAAACAGAGAATACAGGTATAAGTACCCAGGGGATACTGGGGAAGATGGGCAACACCTGGAGGGGGTGGAGACAAGCACAAGGACAGGTGAAACAGATCAGGGCATGACAAGATTGGAACATATTGTAGTCTGTGTTGCGTTTTTTACTCACACATATTTTTTGTTTCTCTGCAACACCATTTCCCCCCAAGTGCATATATTTGCAAATATATACACTACCGTTCAAAAGTTTGGGGTCACTTAGACACTTCCTTGTTTTTTTCGAAAGAATGCTGGCCTTCTAGGCATGGTTGCTGGCCTTCTAGGCATGGTTGCAAAGAAAAAGCCATATCCCAGACTGGCCAATAAAAAGAAAAGATTAAGATGGGAAAAAGAACACAGACACTAGACAGAGGAACTCTGCCTAGAAGGCCAGCATCCCGCCTCTTCACTGTTGACGTTGATAAAGTGATAAACTTGGATTAGCTAACACGATGTGCCATTGGAACACAGGATTGATGGTTGCTGATAATGGGCCTCTGAACACCTATGCAGATATTCCATAAAAAACTCAGCCGTTTCCAGTCATTTACAAAATGAACAATGTCTGCACTGCATTTCTGATCAATTTGATGTTCTTTTAATGGACAAAAAAATGTACATTTCTAAGTGACCCCAAAATTTGAACGGTAGTGTATTTACCCCAAAATATATGGGAGATTGGAAATTATGCAGATAATTACATTGATTGAAGCCATAATCTATCTGCAATATTAAAGCTGATCTACCCCCACAAATGTTTTTTTCTCATGCAATAATTTTGCTAAGACTATCTGGGAGTGGTCTGTGGGGAGGGGGAAACTGAAGATTTGCTGTTATTGGCAGAGGTTTGGAATGCTCTTTTCTTATTGGTCCATTAACTAATTTACCTCATTGTTCAAGTGGTCTTTTCAAACAGCTCTTACACTTTTAATTTTCACAATTGCACAGTATTATTCAAACCTCATAGTGTGGAAATGTATATAAAACACAGTAAAATCACGTTTTTGACTTCACTGGGCCTTTAACATAAAAACTGAGACAATGTATTGTGTTTATCTTATCTCTGCTCTCTAAAATACAAGAATACACAGGGATCAGGTTCTGGGTATAAAATCATACTCTACTACTAAGTATTCTTCTACTTTCTTTAAGACATCTATGTAGGAAGGGCATGAAGGACAAACAGCTTTTCAAGCCAGTCTGTGAAATAACATTGAAAGTCCATGAAGCACAATCAGCTGAGCATCTGCCATACTGCAAATGACTTTGCTGTATAATACACTGTCCACTTTCTTCTACACTGGACCATGCTAGGGGGGCATTCCAGTATTATCTGCTTCCAGATAATTTGTTGAAAACACACCAAAACCACACCAGCCTTCTTGGCTGCTTCCCTTGGCTATATTGGTAGAGTGGCGATCAGTCTTTGTTAGGCCATTTTCAACAGCGTTGGGCGATTGGCTTAACCCTCGCAGCCTCTTAGGATGAAATCCCAAAGGATGTATACCAGTTTTCCTGTAACTCAATCAAAGTGTATGTTCAGTGAAAAATCACTTTGCTTGACTAATTCTGCAAAAGTTATGGGCATCTCTTACTTTTTGGGAGGCCAGAAAAGCCACAGTCACTTTAGATGGGAAAGTACAAAGAAACAGAAAAACTTCTGCACAGACAAATTGAAGCTGGAACAGATTGTGTTTCACTCTAATGGCCCTTTAATTGGAATCAGTGGTTTGGTTGAATGGCTTTTGTTCAGGGGTAAAATGGGTGTTTAAATTGCTCCTTTTGGCTTCTGTCTTTTTACCATCTTCTTTCTACTGGTCCATGTGCATCCCATCAGTATGATTGCAGAGGAAGTATAAGGAAAAATAAGCACCCAGTCGGACGATCAATGAGGTGAGGTAGAGGCTTTGTGTTTCTGCTGAACAATCTATGGAGAGACAGAGACACACAAGGTCAGCACCTTAATTCTCTATAGAAGCGCCTGAAAAATATATAAAAGAGGCAAGTTCCTTCGGGAGATTGTTTTCTGTTCTCAAAAGAGAACAGAAAAAATACAGAACCCTGTATCCCAGTGCATCTCGATTGAGTTAAATACAGTTAGTCATTTGTATACATCCCCTTCTTCCTCCTCCTGCTCTTTCTGCTCGTACTCCCCCTCTCTATCTTCTCCCTTTGTCTCTCTCTCTCTCTCTCTCTGGCTCTCTCTCCCTTTCTTTCTTTCTTTCTTACATGTTACAGACAGAGACCAGCGAATTAGGGGATACCAGTGGCTACCAGCAGATAGATATGTGCTGTGGCTCTCCATGTCCCTTACTGAGGTGTAATAGGGATCTGGAGAACAGAACAGAGAGGAGTGGCATTAATTATCAGTGTGCAGGCAGAGGGAGAACTGATGACAGGGTCATTACCAAAAGTTGGGCTTTGAGAGCTGAGAGTTGTGCCTTTTAGTGTCTATTCTTAAAAGAGAGCTTTTGTTAAGGGCTCTGGAGAGCACCAAGAGATCTGTCTCTGTGCGTTTCATTAGGCCAGAGAGTGGGAGACAGTCTCCTTGTAATAGGCTTCAAGGGGAAAAAATGGTATTAGGCTAGAAGAAAGACGGATGTGAGAGCAGAAACTATAGGCATTCTTTCCGCTCACAGCACTGGCGAGAATGGTGGCAGGGTGCAAATAGTTTTTCGCTCGCCCTCTTGACAGATGCACTTGAAAACATGTGAATGTGATAGCAAAAGGTGAAAAAGCCTTTCTACAAGGTTTTGTGTGCCTATGATTACACAGCATTCWTCTTGGGGTTGAGATGTATGGGTAGCAGGTAGCACCCTGATTATATGTATCAAGACCCAGTGGTCAAGAGAGGTAAAGAGAACACAATGAGGAGAAACCAATAACATACTCCAACACCTAATGAGGAAAGACATCTTTGAAACATATCTCAGTAGCTGTATTGAGCAGGGAATACATGTACACTGTAAGGCAAATATCACAAGGTGAGACATACATGTCAGCCTATTAGCCAGTCTCTAACAGAAGAGATACTCTGTATCTGCTTACTTGTGTCATTGGCTCTTTGTCCCACACCCTTGTATGTCTGTCCTTTTGCCTCTTTAATTAACAAGAGTTTAACTGTGTTCTCTGTTGTGTACTTATATAATTAAGTCTCAGATGGGCATTGTCATCATTTAGATAATGTCGTTATAGCAACAACTGCCACCAGGAGGTTTCTCCACATAATGTTCATCTTCTCTCATGGCTATTCTCTCTGCCTGGTGCAAACACTGAGTGCAAAGACTGAGTGTCAGCTAGTATCATAAGTGGGACCTGCTTACAGTAATAGAACATGGGTGATAGACAGCACCTTGCGGTGATCCCTATCCCACCACCACTGCAGGCAGGATAGAGCATAGAGATAGAACAAATCAGGGGTTGGAACCGGTTCAGGGAACAGAACCAAAAATCTGAAAAATAACGACATTTTTAGAGGAACAGAATTAGAACCGTGAACAAAAGTGATCTATACTGTTCCGGAACAGAACTGTTATTTTAAAAGCATGGGAACTGGTTAATAATGTTATTTTATGTTCTGGGCATTTTTTCTAGTCCCACAAAAACGCAACAAAGCACCTATGCAAAGCCTTAACTCAAACCTATTGCGTTTGTCTGCCTTGTAGCTGAAAGTTTTTGCCTGTGTGTGTGTGTGTGTGTGGTTGTGTGTGTGTGTGGTGTGTGTGTGTGTGTGTGTGTGTGTGTGTGTGTGTGTGTGTGTGTGTGTGTGTGTGTGTGTGTGTGTGTGTGTGTGTGTGTGTGTGTGTGTGTGTGTGTGTGTGTGTGTGTGCCACGCACGCACGCGCAACTTGCCCCTTGCCTCTGAAGCATAGTCTAGTAGTCTTCTGATGTTACAAGTGTGATTCAGAAATTAGTGAGAGAGATTTTAAACTAGAGAAGAATGGACAAAATGTAAATGATAGTTAATTATACTTTAGTTATCGCATCCCGAACCCTACACCTGTATGTCCAATGCATGTAATAGCTTGCTCGCACCATAGCAAGCTGCTCTATTCACACTGATTGGTGAAATAATTTAAGGTTGCGCTAAATGTACCAACAAAAAAATTCTGAGGTTGAAAAAAGAACAGAAATTAACGATATAAACTGTAACTTTTTTTTTGGGGGGGGGGGGGGTCAAAACGGTTCAGAACTTTATTTTGCTGTTTGGAACATTGGAATGGAACGAAAAAAATGATGGCTATGTCGGAACAAAATGATTGGAAAATAATGTTGTTTACCCCTGGAACAAATAGAGAAGTTTTATTAATGCCTGAGTCACTGTCTCAAGGCATTGTGAATGGAGGCTTTTGAAACACAGGTTCCATCTGTTTGGCCTTGGATTTTGCCATGGAATGAAGAAGACAGACATTATTCATGTTGGCATGACTGTGACTGAAGAGGGGGCTGCAATCTGACAACACTGTCCTCAGACCTGATTTCACACCACAGAGCCTCAGAAGATCTCCACCATAACATATTTCTGCTTGACACCTGTAACCAATATGTTTTACTTTTAATTTGGATATAAAAGGAGAACTGAACAAAAGCCATCTGATACTATATGTGCGCATGACTGAAAAGAGCAGCTCATGGTGAAGTTATGATTGAAGTTGATTGGATAAATTGGCATGTAGTAACTACTTATAGTTCTAATTTAGAAATATATTAAACATTTCATCTTGTTATAAAGGTTGTACATGTCGAACGATGATGATACCGGCTACCAGTAAATACAGGGGAAAACTTGGATTCATTTGCACATCTGCAAGTCACAGCATAAAATAGAGCTGCATTGACGGGTCAGTACTGGAATCCTGGTCCAGGAGCAGTGCTAAGGTCATTACTGCAGTCCTGGTCCAGGAGCAGTGCTAAGGTCAATTACTGCAGTCCTGGTCCAGGAGCAGTGCTAAGGTACGTACTGCGTCTGGTCCAGGAGCAGTGCTAAGGTCACGTACTGCAGTGCCAGGAGCAGTGCTAAGGTCACGTACTGCAGTCCTGGTCCAGGAGCAGTGCTAAGGTCAATTACTGCAGTCCTGGTCCAGGAGCAGTGCTAAGGTCAATTACTGCAGTCCTGGTCCAGGAGCAGTGCTAAGGTCACGCATGCAGTCCTGGTCCAGGAGCAGTGCTAAGGTCAGTACTGCAGTCCTGGTCCAGGAGCAGTGCTAAGGTCAATTACTGAGTCCTGGTCCAGGAGCAGTGCTAAGGTCAATTACTGCAGTCCTGGTCCAGGAGCAGTGCTAGAGTCAATTACTGCAGTCCTGGTCCAGGAGCAGTGCTAAGGTCACGTACTGCAGTCCTGGTCCAGGAGCAGTGCTAAGGTCACGTATCTGCAGTCCAGGAGCAGTGCTAAGGTCACGACTGCAGCGCTGGTCCAGGAGCAGTGCTAAGGTCACGTACTGCAGTCCTGGTCCAGGAGCAGTACTAAGGTCAGAAATATAATGGGTGACATTACTTGGACTGGATATAAAACCTCAAATACACAGAATAAAAATATAAACACAACATGAAACAATGTCAAAGATTTTACTGAGTTACAGCTCATATAAGGAAATCAGTCAATTGAAAACAATTCATTAGGCCCTAATCTATGGATTTCACATGACTGGGAATACAGATATGCATCTGTTTGTCACAGATGCCCTAAAAAAAAGTAGGTTGGGTGGATCCGAAAACMAGTCAGTATCTGGTGTGACCACCATTTGCCTCATGCAACGCAACACATTTCCTTCACATGGAGATGATTAGGCTGTTGATTGTGGTCCGTGGAATGTTATCCCACTCCTCTTCAATGGCTGTGCGAAGTTGCTGGATATTGGCAGGAACTGGAACACGCTGTTGTACACATTGATCCAGAGCATCCCAAACATGCCCAATGAGTGACATGTCTGGTTTTCAGCTTCCAGACATTGTGTACAGAACCTTGTGACATGGGGCTGTGCATTATCATGCTGAAACATGAGGTGATGGCGGCGGATGAATGGCACAACAATGGGCCTCAGGATCTCATCACGGTATCTCTGTGCATTCAAACTGCAATCGATAAAATGCACTTGTGTTCGTTGTCCATAGCATATGCCTGCCCATATCATAACCCCACTGCCACCTTGGGGCACTCTGTTCACAACTTTGACATCAGCAAACCGCTTGCCCACACAACGCCATATAAGCTTTCTGCCATCTGACCGGTACAGTTGAAACCGGGATTCATCCGCGAAGAACACACTTCTCCAGTGTGCCAGTGGCGATCGAAGGTGAACATTTGTCCACTGAAGTTGGTTACGACACCGTCCGCAGTCAGGTCAAGACTCTGGTGAGTACGACAAGTACGCAGATGAGCTTCCCTGAGACGGTTTCTGACAGTTTGTGCAGAAATTCTTCGGTTGTGCAAACCCACAGTTTCATCAGCTGTCTGGGTGGCTGGTCTCAGCCTTTTGGTATTTGCTATTTTATTAGGATCCCCATTAGCTGTTGCAAAAGCAGCAGCTACTCTTCCTGGAGTTAAAAACATGAAACAGAATACAGAATATCAATAGATAACAGCTCAAGGACAGAACTACATAAAAAAAAATATTACAAAAGGCACGTGTAGGCTACATATCAATACATACACAAAAACTATCTAGGTCAAATAGGGGAGAGGCATTGTGCCGTGAGGGGTTGCTTTATCTGTTTTTTGAAACCAGGTTTGCTGTTCACTTGAGCAATATGAGATGGAAGGAAGTTCCATGCAATATGGGCTCTATATACAGTTATACTGTTGTCACGCCCTGGCCTTAGTTATCTTTGTTTTCTTTATTATTTTGGTTAGGTCAGGGTGTGACATGGGGGATTTATGTGTTTTTCCCTTGTCTAGGGGTTTTATATGTTTATGGGGTGTTTTCTAGTCTAGGTGTTTGTATGTCTATGGTTGCCTAGATTGGTTCTCAATTAGAGGCAGCTGTTTATCATTGTCTCTGATTGGGAACCATATTTAGGCAGCCATATTCTTAAGGGATTTCGTGGGTTATTGTCTATGTATTTGTTGCTTGTGTCTGCACTTTATATATATAGCTTCACGTTCGTTTTGTTGTTTTGATTAGTTTAAGTGTTCTTCGTTTCGTTATTAATAAATAGAATAATGTATTCGTATCACGCTGCGCCTTGGTCCTCCTCTCTTCCTCCATACAACGAACGTGACAACTGTACACTTTCTTGAATTTGTTCTGGATTTGGTGACTGTGAAAAGACCCCTGGTGGCATGTCTGGTGGTGTAAGTGTGTGTGTCAAAGCTGTGTGTAAGTTGACTATGCAAACAATTTAGGATTTTCAACACATTGTTTCTTATAAAAAGAAGAAATGATGCAGCCAGTCTCTCCTCAACTATTAACCAAGAGAGACTGGCATGCTCTGTTCTATAGCTGCAGCTTGCTCACATCGTATATAGACGTATTTTTCTACTGTATAATTGACTGTATGTTTGTTTTACTCCATGTGTAACTCTGTGTTGTTGTATGTGTCGAACTGCTTTGCTTTTTCTTGGCCAGGTCACAATTGTAAATGAGAACTTGTTCTCAACTTGCCTACCTGGTTAAATAAAGGTGAAATAAAAAATAATAATAAAGTCCCATCACACGACCACACGACGGGACAATAATCAAGAAGACTGAACTAGAGCCTGTCGGACCTTGCTTTTTTGGAGTGTGGTGTCAAAAAGCAGAGTATCTATTTATTACTCACAGACCTCTCCCCATCTTTACAACCATTGAATCTATATGTTTTGACCATGACAGTTTACAATCTAAGGTAACGCCAAGTAATTTAGTCTCCTCAACTTGTTCAACAGACACACCATTCATTACTAGAGTCAGCTGAGGTCTAGAACTTGGGAATGATTTGTATCAAATGCAATGCTCTAAGTTTAAGAGATGTTCAGCACCAGTTTATTACTGGCCACCCTTTCCAAAACAGACTGCAACTCTTTGTTAAGGGTTTCAGTGACTTCATTAGCTGGGGTTGCTGATGCGTACATGGTTGAATCATCAGCATACATGGACACACATGCTTTGTTTAATGCCAGTGGCAGGTCAAACGAGTAGAGGACCTAGAGAGCTGCCCTGCAGTACACCATACTTTATATGTTTGACATTAGAGATATGTGTGGGATCGGTGGGTCCCCCTTGGGTCGGTTGAGATAACGTAGGCTAATGCGATTAGCATGAGGATGTAAGTAACAAGAACATTTCCCAGGATATAGACATATCTGATATTGGTATAAAGCTTAAATTATTGTTAATCTAACTGCACTGTCCAATTTACAGTAGCTATTAAAGTGAAATAATACCATGCTATTGTCACGATCGTGTGGAAGAGATTCGGACCAAAACGCAGCATGAGGAAAATAAGCCATCTTCTTTTAATAAATGAACGAAGATGAACATGAAACGAAAACACTATACAAACAAACAAAAAACAACAAATGATCGTGAAGCTAAATAACGCAAGTGCACAGAACAAGCAACAAACGTTAAACAAGACAACTACCCACAAAAGCCTACTGCCTATGGCTACCTTAAATATGGCTCCCAATCAGAGACAAATGAATGACAGCTGTCTCTGATTGAGACCCAATCTAGGCAGCCATAGACATAACTAGACAACCTAACAATACTCTATCCCATACACATACAACACCCATAGACTAACCAAAACACACACAACATACAATGCCCACCCCAACTCACGCCCTGACCAACTAAACATAATCAAAATAACATAAAAATAGGTCAGGAACGTGACAGCTATTGATTGAAGAGAGTGCACAGTTATGAACTTGGAAAGTTATTAATAAACCAATTATGCACATTTGGGCAGTCTTGATGCAACAATGTGAACAGAAATGCAATGGTTCATTGGATCAGTCGAAAACGTTGCACATACACTGCTGCCATTTAATGGCCCAAATCTAAATTGCGCCTGGGCTGGAATAATACATTATGGCCTTTCTCTTCCATTTCAAAGATGATGATACACAAAAAAACACATGTTTTTTTCTTTGTATTATCTTTTACCAGATCTAATGTGTTATATTCTCCTACATTCATTTCACATTACCACAAACTTCAAAGTGTTTCCTTTCAAATGGTATCAAGAGTATGCATATCCTTGTTTCAGGTCCGGAGCTACAGCCAGTTAGATTTGGGTATGTCATTTTATATCATTGATCTTTGATCTTGGCTTCATAAAACTTACTAGCCACTCCTTTTGCCCCATCTCTTTCAACCATACAGTTTTTCAATTCCTCATCAATCCACGGAGCCTTAACAGTTCTCACAGTCAGTTTCTTATTACAGTAACAGGTGCATGTTTATCAATAATTGGAAGAAGCAATTTCATAAATTCATCAAGTGCAGCGTCTAGATGCTCATTATTAATCACATCAGACCAACAAATATTTTTAATATCATCCACATTAGAGTCACAGCAAAATCTTTTGTATGATCTCTTATACACTATTTTAAGCCCAGCTTTTGGAACTTTGGATTTCTGGATATATACACTATATTGTGCATCCAATGGGTACAGATTATCAGGTTTCAGGTAAGATTCAAGTGCAGACTGTGTTGAAGTAACAATGTGTATTGCAACAACAGGGGCAGGCAAACGACAGGTCAAGTCAGGCAAGGGTCGATAATACAGAGTAGTGGGGTCAAGGTACAGGACGGCAGGCAGGCCCAGGATCAGGTCAGCCAGAGGTCGATAATCCAGAGAAGGGGCAAAGGCACAGGACGGCAGGCAGGCTCAGAGTCAGGACAGGCAAGTGTCAAAATCAGGAGGACGAGAAAAAGAGAGACTAGGGAAAAGCAGGAGCTGAGACAAAACGCTGGTTGACGAACAAACAAGACGAACTGTCACAGACAGATAGAAAACACAGGTATAAATACGCAGGGGATAAGTGGGGAAGATGGGCGACACCTGGAGGGGAGTGTAGACAAGCACAAGGACAGGTAAAATCGATCAGGGTGTGACACAGATACAGCTTTAGAACAAAGTTCTACAGTATTAGTAAAAATGTCATCGATACATGTGGTTGATCTTGTTTCTGTAGTGTTTGTAAACACCCTGGTAGGTTGATTAATAACCTGAACCAGGTTGCAGGCACGGGTTAAGGTGAGAATCTTCCTCTTGAGCGGACAGCTTGATGAAAACCAGTCAATATTCAGGTCCCCAAGAAAGTAGACCTCTCTGTTTACATCGCATACACTATCAAGCATTTCACACATATTATTTAGATACTGACTGTTAGCACTTGGTGGCCTATAGCAACACCCCAAAAGAAAAGGCTTTAGATGTGCCAAGTGAACCTACAACCAATAACACTTGACATAAGATCTTGGGGATATGGCTCTGAATATATACAGCAACAACACACAAGCATTTCTGTCTCTTCTATAGACGTTATATCCTTATATTGCTACTGCTGTATCATCAAATGAATTATCTAAATGAGTCTCAGAAATGGCTAATATATTAATGTTATCTGATGACGATCCCACAGGTGAAGAAGCCAGATGTGGAGGTCCTAGGCTGGCGTGGTTACATGTGTTTTGTGTTTGTGAGGCCGGTTGGTCGTACTTCAAAATTCTCTAAAACGACGTTGGAAGTGGCTTATGGTAGGGTTCACTGGCAACAGTTCTGGTGGACATGCAAATTGCACGCTCCCTCAAAACTTGAGACATCTGTGGCATTGTGTTGTGTGACAAAACTGCACATTTTAAAGTGGCCTTTTATTGTCCCCAGCACAAGGTGCTTCTGTGTAATGATCATGCTGTTTAATCAGCTTCTTGATATGCCACACCTGTCAGGTGGATGGATTATCTTAGGAAAGGACAAATGCTTACTAACAAGGATGTAAACAAATTTGTGCACACATTTTGAGAGAAATAATAAGCTTTATGTGAGTATGGAACATTTCTCTGATCTTTTATGTCAGTTCATGAAACATGGGACCAACACTTTACATGTTGCATTTATATTTTTATTCAGTATAAATGGACATGTGAAATGGTTCCAATAGTTGCCAATGTATATTCTTCTCCCAACTGGTGAGAGAATGAGCAAATAATATTTGGAAGGACTGTTAGATAGACTAGACAGACAGTCTGAGAGCTCCAGCACCTGTGTTGACTTGCAGTCAGAGCCAGTCTAGTGTAAAGAATAATTAGCCTTAGCCGTCATCTGACATCAGAACAAACCCAGTGTAAGTGAGACCGTGTGTCATGTCTCTAATACTAGATGTCACTTTCACTTTCGGCTCTGTTTCTCTAATTGGAATTCAGCAAGCAATTAACTGACTGCTGATGAATGAATGTGCTTCCAGAGGGTAGGCCAGGAGTGGAGATGGGAGGCTGACTAATTGATCCCTGGTACAGCTTACAGACAGACACGTTCATAGACACGTTGAACACATTTGATCTCCATATGCTAGAAATGAAACGGTTCTCCAACCAATATCACACTCTGCAATCATTCCCCACCAAAATAAAAGTCCTAACAGTAAGATTTACTTATGTATTATCAGGTCCATACTTCTGTAATAAAGACCCTGATATTGGTATAATGTAATCAGTCCAACCAGTGCTTTATCAGAGAGAGAGATAGTTCAGTTTCTATACTGTCCAGTACTCCATACTCCACTAAACATGTGTCATCCTCATCCTCAGCTGGGAGACAAGCCAATCAGGGTCAAGCATGGCTGATTGCTTTTACAATCATCTCAAATCACTTCATGAGATGCAATATTATTGGATTTTGTAGCACTTCCGTAGTTAATGAAGTGTGATCTAGAACCAAGGTTCTGACAGGGCCGTGCTATCGGCTAATAGGGTTCTATGGTGTTTCACAGGGAATTCCAAACCCAGCCTGCTCAGCGGGGAGAAGAGGAGAGGTGGGTAGAATGAGCTCCAAGGGGGCTGAACAATTCTAAGGTCCAATTGGCTCCATCTTGGAGGAAGTCGAGATGACATTGGAGCAGCTGTTTGAAAAAGCATATTATCTGCAAAAACACAGTCTCCCTGTAGGTATTTTCTTTTTTTCCTTTCTTTCTTTCTTTCTTTCTTTCTTTCTTTCTTTCTTTCTTTCTTTCTTTCTTTCTTTCTTTCTTTCTTTCTTTCTTTCTTTCTTTCTTTCTTNCTTTCTTTCTTTCTTTCTTTCTTTCTTTCTTTCTTTCTTTCTTTCTTTCTTTCTTTCTTTCTTTCTTTCTTTCTTTCTTTCTTTCTTTCTTTCTTCCATCCACCTCACTTCCGAGACTCTGCACAGGCATATAGAACCAAAATCAGGTAAAAAGTGTAAAAAAAAAATAAAAAAAAGTCAAATGTGTCTGATTGTAGATAGGTACAATAAGTGTAAAGACGTCATGCTGCTTGCTTGCTCTGCCTTGCAAACACACGTGACCGGTCTCGTGAAGCATCTTACCAGTTGCTTCACGGAAAAACTAGCTATTCGGCAGCGGACAATTCAGGCTAAGGAGTGAATTTTCACACATCCCCATATGCTAGATATTGTAAGGAAACACATTAGTATTCTCCAGGTGTGTGTTGGGATATGAAAAACAGAACCACAAAATCCCCCTAATGTTCCTACGCATCGGTTTATCTACTATGCTATTCTACAGTGTGTTGTTTTCAACCGTATGGAATCTTGTGCTGAGAGTGAAGGAACTTCAAAGAATTGTATACATCTAACTGACACATTTACAAATCATTATACAGACATGTACAATGACACATTATACAAATATGTTACATTACTCATGAAACGAAGAGATTAATCACTAACTGAACACAAGACACACTTGTCTAACGGCTTCAGTAAATTGTGGATGTTTATTGTGGATGTCTATTTCCAAGTTAATATTTCTGCATAAATGAGGGTTTTGTTACAATATAATTTTTTTTACTCTCTCTCAAAACTTTTCAAGTTTGAACATTTGCTCAGCTTAGCAAAATGTAGCAACATTTGTCAGTGTCCGGCAATTGCACCCGTCTCATTCAAACAGTGTGTCAGAAAAGCAAACCGCAAACTGTGGAGAGAGCAGAGCAGATGGCTGGAGTGGTAGAAACAGTGGGCTACCTCCCTGACAGGACATGAGGATGTCTATGGATGCACTGTACTAGCCTGTGAGCCATGTGGAGGGTGTTTTTGTCTCACTGTCTTACTGCAGGGTCTCACTGAGAGTGGGCAAGAGATTTCCTGATATGGATCCCACCTGTTTTCATGTTCTCCAAACAACAAGCCAATCCGAAATGTTATGCTACAAGTCCACTTTGTGAGCTGTAAACACTTAAAATCCAAACTGGCCTCTCGATGATGTAAGCACTTCGATGCTTGGGTGACTCCTCTCATACTCAATTAAACAAATTTGTTTGAGTCCAGCACACATATGACGCAGATTTCAGCCACTAAAAATACCCATGAGTTCAAACAAGTTGTTAGAATGTGTCACTTCCTGTTTCAAATGAACAATACACACGTAACCATTGAAACGGCATGTCAATTGAATTATAATTGGAGTTAAAGACTTAATTAAGAAAAGCATAAGCTACTACAACACAAATCATTTTAGGACATTGAATTGAAGTTACTTTAAGACTACATAAGGTTCAACAAAGATAAACGGATCTTGTAAGAGTTTGAATCTTCAGAAAATTATGATCCATGGTGAGATTAAAGCCCTAAAAATGTCTTATAGTCACATCCCAGACACCCTAGAGATGAAGGTGTGTCACTGTGAGATCAATGCTCACAATGTGTTGGCTCATCATGTGTTTCTGGCAGTGTATGAGACACCAGCCATAATTGTATTTCTAGAACAACGAAAAAAATTGTCATAATGGAGTGAAATCAGTCCAGTGTCTGCAGATCTTCAGATTAAGTGCAGGACTAAATTGTCCAAGGAGACTGAAAGGGTTCTCAGTGGATGCATATGATGGAGCCAATCAACAGTTAAAGTGTGCAGGCTGTAGGAGTCCAGCAAAGGTTGCGTAACTCTGAGGTGAGTCAGTGAGTGAAGAGCTGTAGAGAGCTGGTGAATCAGGCTCTATATATGAGTGCTGTGGAGCCTGGAGTCTGCATGTGCCCCCTCACCAAGCCTGTGCCCCCTCACCAAGCTGGGCACTGAGACCATACAGCCATGTGGAGAGACTCCCTGTCTACAGTATGTACGGCACGGTAGCCTACACAGTCTCAGCTCTCATCAAACCCAGGAGAGCTGTTTGAGGATATGAGAGGAATACCAAACGTAACAGGCCATTTCATGAATAATTCACAAACAGCTTAGTGGTGTGTATGTGTTTTGGAAGGAGTGGTTGTGTGAGGAAGAGGGTACGGCCAGGAGGATCTTAAGATCTTAATTTTCTAAACACTAAACACGCTTTGAGTGGACTAATAACATTATGTCCTTCCTTTTAGCTAATTCATCAATGTCAGGAATACATTTCAGGGCAACCGTAACGATCATTCTATATTCTATGTTCTCCATTATTTTCTCTAAATGGAGCGCATGCTTTTTGTAACTAACCAGGAGAACCTTTTTAAAAACCTCTGACAGCCTCCAGGGCCATTTGGTATAGAGAAAGATGACTCCGCAGGGGTTACTGGGCATATGCTCTAATGGAGTAACATGTTCCTCGGGGGCTTAGGTCAGTAATAGCGGGTCGTGGGCTGGGCTGCTTGTGGGCCTGGTCGGCTCCAACGATGGGCTGGGGTTAGGCTGGGGCTGGGGGCTAGGAAACATTACCTTTTAGTGGATAACGTTGACATGGTGGGATGGTCTCTGTCTCTTTCTCCCTCTCGTTCCAAGCAGAGAGGGGACAACAGGTCGTCATTGAGCTCCATCTGCACCAGAGTTGAGTTTCACCCAGAGATGACATAGATACTTACTGTGGTACTACCAAAGAGATTCAGATGCATTAAAACAAACTGGTTACCAAGTCTTTTGGAGTTAGGAGGAAATCTATTTACATGAGACAAGCGTTCCCCTAAGAACTCTGTTTTGTCTAGTTTTTGTGACATTAAGAAAAGGCTGTATGCTTTGAAAATAGAAGTATGCCTCAAAATGAATTTACAATTCAATATAAGGGAGAATAATTGTCATAGTGACCAGCAACCATTTCAACCAAACAGAAAACTGAACTGAGAGGCATGTAAAGTGCTATATGGAATAGAATGAAAAAGGCTGGATAGTATTCACAGAAGGCAGTTGTGATACATTTGTGTTGTATTTGTGAGGCTGTGGCCTCTCTTCTGTGTGCAGAGCAGCGGAATTATTTTGTTTGACATTTTTACAAATTAATAAAAAATGAAAGGCTGAAATGTCTTATGACAATACTAAATACGTTGAGATTTGCTTAACAAGTCACTTAATACACTGCATGAACTCACTGTGTGGAATAATAGTGTTTAACATGATTTGAATGACTACCTCATGACTTCCTCATCTCTTTACCCCACACATACAATTACCTGAAAGGTCCCTCAGTCGAGAAGTGAATCTCAAACACAGATTCAACCACAAAGACCAGAGAGGTTTTCCAATGCCTCACAAAGGGCACATATTGGTAGATGGGAAAGAAGCAGACACTGAATATCCCTTTGAGCATGGTGATGTTATTTATTACACTTTTGTTTTGGATGGTGTGTCTGTCACGATCGTGTGGAGGAGAGACGGACCAAAACGCAGCATGAGGAAAATAAGCCATCTTCTTTTAATTAAATGAACGAAGATGAACATGAAACAAAAACACTATACAAACAAACAAAACAACAAATGATCGTGAAGCTAAATAACGCAAGTGCACAGACAAGCAACAAACGTTAAACAAGACAACTACCCACAAGCCTACTGCCTATGGCTACCTTAAATATGGCTCCCAATCAGAGACAAATGAATGACAGCTGTCTCTGATTGAGACCCAATCTAGGCAGCCATAGACATAACTAGACAACCTCACAATTATCTATCCCATACACAATACAACACCCATAGACTAAACAAAAACACACACAACATACAATGCCCACCCCAACTCACGCCCTGACCAACTAAACATAATCAAAATAACATAAAAATAGGTCAGGAACGTGACAGTGTCAATACACCCAGTCACTACAAAGATACAGGCGTCCTTCCTAACTCAGTTGCCAGAGAGGAATGAAACAGCTCAGTGATTTCACCATGAGGCCAATGGTAACTTTAAAACAGTTACAGAGTTTAATGACTGTGATAGGAAAAAACTGAGGATGGATAAATAACATTGTAGTTACTCCACAATACTAACCTAATTGACAGAGTGAACAGAAGGAAGCCTGTACAGAATTAAAATATTCCAAATTACACATCCTGTTTGCAACAAGGCACTAAAGTAATACTACAAAAAATGTGACAAAGCAATTCACTTTTTGTCCTGAATACTAAGTGTTATGTTTAGGGCCAATCCAAAACAACACATTAATGAGTACCACTCTCCATATTTTCAAGCATAGTGTTATGGGTATGTTTGTTATCGTTAAGGGTAGTTTTTCAGGATAAAACATTTACGGAATGAAGCTAAGCACAGGCAAAATCCTGGAGGATAACCTGGTTCAGTCTGCTGTCCACCAAACACTGGGAGATGAATTCACCAGCATGAGCCTAAAACACAAGGCCAAATCTACACTGGAGTTGCTTACCAAGAAGACAGTGAATGTGGCCGAGTGGCCGAGTTAAAGTTTTGATATAAATCTACTTGAAAACCTATGGCAAGACCTGAAAATGGTTGTTTAGCATAGCAATGATCAACAACCAATTTGACAGAATTTGAAGATTTTTTAAAAGAATAATGGGCACATGTTGCACAATCCAGGTCTTTAAAGCTCTTAAAGACTTACCCAAAAGACTCACAGCTGTATTCGCTGCCAAAGGTGCTTCTACAAAGTATTGACTCAGTGGTGTGAATACTTATGTAAATGAGATATTTCTTTATTTAATTGTCAATATTTAATTGCTAAAAAATCTAAAAACATGTTTTCACTTTGTCATTATGGGGAATTGGTTGTAGATGGGTGAATTTTTTATTTTATTTTAATCCATTTTTACTTCAGGCTGTAACAACAAAATGTGGAATAAGTGAAGGGGTATGAATATTTTCTGAAGGCACTGTACATCATGGTTCCCCAACTGACAGCCCACAGGCCAAATTTTTTTTTGTCCCCCCAATATATATATATATAATAATAAAAAATACTTAAAAATCATACAATGTGATTTTCTGGATTTTTGTTTTAGATTCCGTCTCTCACAGTTGAAGTGTACCTATGATAGAAATTACAGACCTCTACATGCTTTGTAAGTAGGAAAACCTGCAAAATCGGCAGTGTATCAAATACTTGTTCTCCCCACTGTATATATATATATATAGCCTCTACATCAACACCCCCATTATCTCACGGGCAAGCACACAGCCGCTAGACCGCCACTCTCCCTAAGTTGTATGCGAGCTACTGCGTCCCCCATACCAGAATCCGATCACCCAGATGTATAGGCAATCATCTAGCTGGCAACACACCTACCTCCTATAGCATTAGCCCATGTACTGAAACTCCTGCCTCTCCTGTGGACACGTTTCCCTTCAGAGCAACCATGGACAACAAGATAGACAGACAACGTACCCCTATGCTGAGAATTGAACTGTTCCTCATATGACTACAGCTCAGCGTTCAATAACGCACACACTAAAGTGGCCGTTCAAATCGCTCTCACTCTATAAGTGCTGATAGGCGGATGTCTCCTAGGCCCTTTGGTACGATGCACCAGTGCCCTACTAGTGCAGACTTTTGCTAGACCGGGCCGCCAACAAGGTGGTAGAGGGTAGGGTAAGCAACACATCTGTATCTGCAACACGGGGGCCCCTCAGAGGCCTGCGCTGCCTTCATAGGTGTCGACTCCACACGGTCCTGTACTCTCCTGTTCACTTCATGACTGCATGACCAGCATTACGACTCCAACAGCATTATTAAGTTTGACCGATGATCACAACAGTGGAAGGCCCTGATCACTTGGACACGACGAGCCAGCTTGTTTAGGGAGGAGGTCAGAGACGGCTGGCCAAGCCTGGTTGGCGTGCCTGTGGTTGCTTATCGCCTCGCGTCGTGTGCCTGAGGACAACTAGACATCCTCTCCCTCAACCGTGATCATAAGAAAGCAAAGAAGATAGATTGTGGTTCACTGCGGCACAGGGTCAACAGGACGGACGCGCAGAGCACACTCCCCATTCTCACGATTTGGCGCTGTTAGTGGAGCATGCGTTAGGTTTCAATTCCTGGATGTCCACATCCGGCAATTCATCCTCGGGATACTGCGTCGGGTACTACCAGTCCGGACCATTACGCACAGGATAGGCCTAATGTGGCTCCCAGGGTCCAGTATGCCCTGTTCCTTCTCCCGCACTAGCCCTGAGATGCGTGTCCCCAGCCCGGTACACCAGTTCCGGCACACGCACACAGGCCTACAGTGCGCCTCAGCGGCCAGAGTCTGCCGTCTGCACAGCGATGCTGAACTGCCGTCTACCAGCGCCATCTGAGCCATCCGTCTACCCAGCGCCATCTGAGCCATCCGTCTACCCAGCGCCATCTGAGCCATCCGTCTACCCAGCGCCATCTGAGCCATCCGTCTCCCACCAGCGCCATCTGAGCCATCCGTCTGCCCGAGCCATTAGAGCCAGACGGCAGGAGCCAAGCACAGACAGGATCGTGCAGAGCCGCCAACCAGACAGGATTCCAGAGCCGCAACCAGACAGGATCGCCAGCCGCCAACCAGACAGATTGCAGCGGCCGCCACCAGAACAGAGACTGACTGCCAAGCCACAGCGTGGCGCAGACCAGAGGATACTCACAACCATACATAACAGATATGAGCAGACCCAACAGTGGCGGATCTGCAGAGCCGCCAACCAGAACAGGATCTGCCAGAAGACGCAACAAAGACAGGATCTGCCAGAGCCGCCAACCAGACAGGAGCAGCCAGGCTCGCCAGCCAGTAGCCAGGAGCAGCCAGATCCGTCAGCCCAGCCATGAGCAGCCAGATCCGTCAGCCAGCCAATGAGCAGCCAGATCCGTCAGCCAGCCATGAGCGGCCAGATCCGTCAGCCAGCCATGAGCAGCCAGATCCGTCAGCCAGCCATGAGCCAGCCAGATCCGTCAGCCAGCCATGAGGCCAGATCGTCAGAGCATGAGCGCCAGATCCGTCAGCCAGCCATGAGCAGCCAGGATCCGTCAGCCAGCCATGAGGCCGATCCGTCCGCCAGCATGAGCAGCCAGATCTGTCAGCCAGCCATGGGGCGTCCCTCAGTCCGGAGCTGCAGTCCCTCAGTCCGGAGCTGCCGTTCCTCAGTCCGGAGCTGCCCCTTATCGTCTGGTGCCTGCCTTATCCTGGTGCTCTCCCTTATCCTGGTACTGTTCCCCTTAGTCGGAGCTGCCCTTAGTCCGGAGCTGCCCCTTAGTCCGGAGCTGCCCTTATCCGGAGCTGCCCTTAGTCCGGAGCTGCCCCTTAGTCCGGACTGCCCCTTAATTCAGTGGGGTTAATGTGGAGGGGGTCATTTGGAGGAAGCTAGGAGGCGGTTAGTGACTGTGGTGGGGTGGGGACCACGACCGGTGCCGGAGCCGCCACCGTGGAAGGAAGCCCACCCAGACCCTCCCCTAGACTGTGTGCTGGTGCGCCGGAGTTCGCACCTTAAGGGGGGGTTATGTCACGCCCTGGCCTTAGTATTCTTTGTTTTCTTTATTATTTTAGTTAGGTCAGGGTGTGACATGGGGATTGTTTGGTTTTTGTCGGTTTTGGGTGATTATATGGTAAAGGGGGTGTTGGGTGTAGTGTATGGGTTTGTGTTGAGTGCATGTGTCTAGCGTGTCTATGTTGGTTTAGTTGTCTAGGAGAGTCTATGGTTGCCTGAATGAGTTCCAATTAGAGACAGCTGATTTCTGTTGTCTCTGATTGGGAGCCATATTTAGGGTAGCCATAGGCTTTCATGTGATGTGGGTAATTGTCTATGTTATACGTTTGTAGCCTGTGTGTGCACTTCGTTTTAGCTTCACGATCGTTTTTTGTTTGTTTAGTTGTAAGTGTTTTGTTTCGTTTTCCTTCTATTCATTAAAAGAATGGCTTATTTTCCTACTGCTGCGTTTTGGTCCGTCAATCCTCCACGCCTCGTGAACATTTACAGCATTAACAATGTCTACACTGTGTTTCTGATCAATGTTATTTTAATGGACAAAAAATTTGCTTTTCTTTCAAAAACAAGGTATTCTAAGTGACCCCAAACTTTTGAGTGGTAGTGTATATAGGGGATAACCACCATTTCAGACACACTTGCTGTATTTTCTCTCAGCTGGAATTATTGTTTATTTTGACAGCAGAAGTTGTTTTATAGCACAGAGGAGTTTTAATTGGGCATCGTACACCCTGTGTTCTTGTCAAACAAAGTGTAGTATATATCCTGTAGTATTGCACTGAAAAGACACCATATAAAATATTAATATAATGGTATCCCAGATGCCTTTTATTGTATTTATGTAGGATAAGGCAAGTTGGAGAAAATACATTACCAGTCAAGGGTATTCAACATATATCGTAGCGGAGCGTCTTTGATACTGCAGGTCTTTGTGTTTCACATGTTATTCTATTTACAAAAAATCTTCTTGTATCGATATTATATTCTATCAATACTGTTCACCATATTAGGTTGCGGTCAAATGCAAAGGAGCTGTTAGAGCAAGCTTGAACCACTTCTATAAAAGTACCATGTACAGCAGGATCAGCAACTAGATTCAGCCGCGGACAATTTTCTTCTGAACGGATGTTCGGGAGGCCGGAACATAATTACTAATCATTTGTAGCCTGCAAATTAACTGCAAAAGCCCGAATATATATATATATATATATAATGTTAGACTAAAACATAATCATTTCAAACTTGCTTACATTTGTATACAGTTACATGTGTCTATATATTATGCGTGGGAATACCTGGGAACCAATTTCTTAGATAAAATCAATTGGGCTGATTTCTAGGGTTTTTACAATATTTCATGTCAACAATGAAATGTAAATTATATACAGTAT
>NC_036842.1:60239136-60260011 GCF_002910315.2 Salvelinus sp. IW2-2015
ATCACGTCTACCAGCGCCATCCGAGCCATCCGTCTGCCCCGAGCCATTAGAGCGCCCCGACGGTCTGCCAGAGCCCCAACCAGACAGATCGCCAGAGCGCCACCAGACAGGATCTGCCAGAGCCGCCAACCAGACAGGATCTGCCAGAGCCGCCAACCAGACAGGATCTGCCAGAGCCGCCAACCAGACAGATCGCCAGACGCAACCAGACAGGATCTGCCAGAGCCGCCAACCAACAGGAGCAGCCAGAGCCGCCAAGCCAGACAGGAGCAGCCAGATCCGTCAGCCAGCCATGAGCAGCCAGATCCGTCAGCCAGCCATGAGCAGCCAGATCCGTCAGCCAGCCATGAGCAGCCAGATCCGTCAGCCAGCCATGAGCAGCCAGATCCATCTCTCTCTTGGATGGCTCAGATGGCGCTGGGTAGACGGATGGCTCAGATGGCGCTGGGTAGACGGATGGCTCAGATGGCGCTGGGTAGACGGATGGCTCAGATGGCGCTGGGTAGACGGCCAGTTCAGGCATCGCTGTGCAGACGGCAGACTCTGGCCGGCTGAGGCGCACTGTAGGCCTGGTGCGTGGTGCCGGAACTGGTGATACCGGGCTGGGGACACGCATCTCAGGGCTAGTGCGGGGAGAAGGAACAGGGCATACTGGACCCTGGGAGCGCACATTAGGCCTAGTGCGTGGTGCCGGAACTGGTGGTACCGAGCTGGGGACACGCATCTCAGGGCTAGTGCGGGGAGCAGCAACAGGACGCACAGGACTCTGGGTACACACAGGAGGCTTGGTGCGTGATTTAGGCACTGGTGGTAAAGGGCTGGAGACACGCACCATAGGGCTAGTGCGTGGAGGAGGCACTGGTTGTACTGGGCTGGGGACTGTCACAGGAGAGTTAGTACATGGGGCTAATATAGGAGGTGSAGGACWAGGGAGGCGTACAGGAGGCCTGGTTCGTGGGACTGTCATTCCCAGACGGTTAGCACGCACATCAGGACGAGCATGGAGAGCTGACTCAGGTAACCTCACATCCCGCACACGCTCTGTCGGGTGGATCTTGTGCCTCACGCACCAACACAGCAGCTCCCTCATTTCACTCTCTTCCAACCTCCCCAATAAATCCTTAACAGTCTCTGCATCATTCCCATTGCTCACCTCCAATATCAGCCCGACTGGCTCAGGTTCCCTCTTAGAGTCCTCACGGGTAGCACGGGAAGTTGACGCAGTTCTCCCATCTGGACTCGCCACACTCCCCATGAGCCCCTCCCCAAGAAATTTTTGGGTATTACTCACGGGTCTCCAGCCTTGCTTCCGTGCTGCCTCCTCATATCGCCTCCTCTCGGCTTTCGCTGCCTCCAGCTCTTCACGAGGGAGGCGATATTCTCCCGGTTGTGCCCACGGCCCCTTACCATCCAGTATCTCCTCCCATGTCCAAGAGTCCTGTGTAGGTGGGTCCTGTTGCCGCTTTACATGCCGCTTGGTCCTGTATTGGTGGGTAATTCTGTCACGATCGTGTGGAGGATTGACGGACCAAAACGCAGCAGTAGGAAAATAAGCCATATTCCTTTTAATGAATACGAAGGTAAAACGAAACAAAAACACTTACACACTAAACAAAACAAGAAAACGATCGTGAAGCTAATAACGAAGTGCACACACAKGCTACAAACGTATAACATAGACAATTACCCACATCACATGAAAGCCTATGGCTACCCTAAATATGGCTCCCAATCAGAGACAACAGAAATCAGCTGTCTCTAATTGGGAACTCATTCAGGCAACCATAGACTCTCCTAGACAACTAAACCAACATAGACAACGCTAGACACATGCACTCAACACAAACCCATACACTACACCCAACACCCCCTTTACCATATAATCACCCAAAACCGACAAAACCCAAACAATCCCCATGTCACACCCTGACCTAACTAAAATAATAAAGAAAACAAAGAATACTAAGGCCAGGGCGTGACAAAATGACTATTGTAGCTGGAAACGGTTGTCAGCAACGGTCACTCCAGTGTTCCAATGGCACGTTGTGTTAGCTTATCCAAGTTTATCGTTTTAAAAGGCTAATTGATCATTAGAAAACCCTTTTGCAAATATGTTAGTACAACTGAAAACTGTAATTCTGATTAAAGAAGCAATAAAACTGGACTTTAGACTATTTGAGTATCTGGAGCATCAGCATTTGTGGGTTCGATTACAGGCTCAAAATGGCCAGAAACAAAGAACTTTCTTCTGAAACTCGTCAGTCTATTCTTGTTCTGAGAAATGAAGGCTATTCCATGCGAGAAATTGCCAAGAAACTGAAGATCTTGTACAACGCTGTGTACTACTCCCTTCACAGAACAGCGCAAACTGTCTCTAACAGAATAGAAAGAGGAGTGGGAGGCCCCGGTGCACAACTGAGCAAGAGGACAAGTACATTAGAGTGTCTAGTTTGAGAAACAGAAGCCTCACAATTCCTCAACTGGCAGCTTCATTAAATAGTACCCGCAAAACACCAGTCTCAACATCAACAGTGAAGAGGCAACTCCGGGATGCTGGTCTTCTAGGCAGAGTTGCAAAGAAAAAGCCATATCTCAGACTGGCCAATAAAAATAAAAGATTAAGATGGGGAAAAGAACACAGAAACTGGACAGAGGAACTCTGCCTAGAAGGCCAGCATCCAAAATATGATCATTCTATCCAGAGGCGACCTGTCATTCAGGGCTTGTTGGATTTGCAAACAATGTAAAAACAATTATCATTGAGTTAACAAAGCTGCATACAAACATGGTCTTATTTTTTTTTTCTTGAGTAAGGCAGCTCCAAAATGCAGGTGTTTCAGCCTAGCTCAGTGCTTTCTGTGGTGTTGGAGCAGCCAGCGGAAAATACAGAGCGTAAGGGTTGGAAATGTTCTCTAACTGCGCCATGATTGGCTCATGCTCTGTTCCTCATGTGGGCACTGTGTCACTGTAAAAAATATACAGGGAGAGCTTGAAAATTCAAGCCCCTTGGGTGCTGCCATAGATTTACATTAGAAGTGCCCATCCAAGAAGGCTCAAGGTCATTGGCCACAGATAAAATGATGTCAAATTGCATTATATCTACCGTAGCTTTGATTGGACTGATTGGACTTTCAAAATCTTAGCTAGCAAGCTCGACAAGCAATCATCATCATGAATTGCTCCGACTGAGAAAAAAATGTTTTGGACGGTCATTCAACTTGGCATTCCAAGTGGGGAACTCGGGCCTCTTTCTAGAGCTCCGACCTGAAGATCACTGACGTCATGATTCAACCTTTTTCCCAGTTCCCAGTTGTCTTGAAAGCACCATAAATCCAGAGAATGTCAGACTTTGATGACAAAGTTTGATGACAAAATTTGCATACAAGAAAGACCGCCGTGCCACCTTCCTGTTCAAGTGAGCACAGCACAACAAGGTGAGTCCCAAAATGTATTGTATGCTGCTGCATAAATTATGCAATAAGCCAGGGAGATATGCATACTGTAGCTAAGAAAGTAATACTGAGAGTATGTTGTATAGTAAGCTGTTAGTAGCCCATGTGTCTCACCCTAATAATTTGGTCCCTTTCCCCCTCATAACTTAGCCTACTGTTCTGACTTGGTGATGCACATGTAGGCTATAGCGTGTTTTAGAGAAATATCATCATCTAACATTGTAAGAGCTTTCATTGTCTGCTAATATGCCCTCTGTATTTATCCTACGGTTCTGACTTGCTGTACAGGGAGAATACAGTAAGAACAGCCCATGTTCTGAATTCTGTCGCTGTACATTTCAAAAGTGCTGAACAAATAGTTATATTGACTACATCCGTCTTAGCTCGCTCATTAATGTCTTAATCAAAATTACGGATTGACTCATCATTCGCTCATCATTCCCTTATGCCATAGTTTGTACATCTCAATTGTCAGTAGAAACCACATTTGTTAAAGCAAGTCAGCCAAATCAGCTATGCTTTTTAAAAAGGCAGTAAATGAGGCTGAATGAACTGTTTCACTTCCAGACAAGGCTTCGCTGATACCACTGCTACACCTGGCTAAGGATTCACTCCATGGTGCTGAAAGGAAAGCTCTGCTGTTGGGACAGCTTTATGTAGGCCCTAACAGTTTGTGGGCACCGTTTGTCACCGTTATAGTGCCATTAATGTATTGTTTAGTGTTGTGTTGTTTAGTGGCTTTGCTGACATGCATCTAAAAAACAAATGTTGAGTTTGCCCCACCAAGATTTACATGCTAAAATCGCCGTTGATTCTATTTGAAAATACTAAGACACTTAGTCTATAAACAGAATAAAAGAGAATGGGTTAGTAATGTTTGTTTTTAAACTAATGTCTCCAAGCATCAGTGAATAAAGAATAAACAACTCTGTCACAAAATAAATAATGAAAGCAAAATCTGAGACAAAAGTCTCCTTCATGGTAATTTAATGAAAGGGTTTGTCTTGAGAAAAAGTTTAGGACACGTTTCATTTCCAGCATATAACATCATCCAAATGGAATGGAAAAGACTGTAAACCGACTGGTTTTCTCTCTTGAGAAGTTGTCAGCTGTATCACTGGCAAGATAATAATGCACAACATGGCAATATACACAAGGAAGAATTGTTCAATAGTATACAGTTTGTGCCCATACCAATCTGTGCATTTTTTTTCAGTGTCAATGAAGACACTTCGGGCTGATAAATGTTAGCAAAGGTGCTGATGATAAAATATGCTAAACTATTTCCACTGATATTTGGATCAATGTGATGAAAATACTGTCAATAGCTTCTATCTCAGTTACAGTGCAATTAGTGTACCTTTGGCCTGTTTTTGAAGTTTAGGTTTATGTAGTGCAGTAAGTCATGGAGAAAAAAGAACACTGTTGGTTTATCTCTTCAACAGCCACCGTACAGTAAGTTTAGAAGTTGAGCAAAGGTTCATTAAAATACTTCATGCCACCTCCACATAACATACGTGTTAGGAAAGTAACACAGAAATCCTTTGACCTTTATGACTTGTCTGCAGCTCCAGCGACCCAAACACAGTGATAAACTGGAGTCTTGCTCTGACGTCGGTCAGTCTCTTATCTGCTTAACATTCTCAATATCAGGGCTTTGACCAAAACCAAATGTATTCAATTACTTATTCCTGTCTGAAATCAGAGTGGATCCGGTCCTTTCACCGACTAACAGGGTTTTATCGCTGCTGTCCACGTCACTCCATTTAATCTTCAGTGAATAGCTGTAAAGCAAAAAACTCAGCAATTATGTGTGTTATGACACTGCCAGAATCAAGAAATCCCATCCCACAACAAAGACCACATCCTCCTTCATCCTCCCTTAACATCCTCCCTTCCTTTAATGGCAGGGAAGAGAGACAAGAGCCTTGTTATTGCACAGGATGATCTAATAACTATCTTACCCTGCGCTAATCTATTCTGCCTGCCCTCCCCTGTCTGTCTTCAGCTTGGTACTGTAGGGACAGCTTCTAGGAGGCCATTGTGCCCCTGTGCTGGCTGGCTGGCACTGCCTAAGCTCGGCTCAGGAACAYGGGACCCAATTAGAATAATATATTTGCAAGGGGAGTCTGCAGCCAGGTGCAAATGAGGTCACCCTTCTGGAGGTATTTACTGCCAACTAGAACTAGACCTCTCGGGACAAGGAACCATGAAGGATGGACCTGGGTAACTGGGGGTGCTGAGTTGGCCAACATCCTTCCCCTCTCCCCCACCACACTGTCACACACACATCAACACTGTCACACAGGTGTCACCAAGTGACACGATCCAGATTCATCACCTAGACACCTCAGGGAGGCCCCAAAAGGCCAATTTATAATTATGATGTAGTTTCAGTTTCACAACAGACTCTTCATTATCATCCAAACCTGTGCCTGAGCCACCATCTCACATGGGGTTTGGAATGTTGAGGGAAAAAGAGGAGGCTGGCATGGGTCTTTAGGCAACATAATGTCTCATATTTACTGTTATACAGCCTTTGTCCAAAGTCCCCAGAGGGCCCCAAAGCAGAGTTGCTATGGCCTCAGACAACCTGATGTTCTTATAGTCAAAACTCAGTCCACCCAAGTCTGTCTAATGTTTCCACTGAAAGCCAACAACAAATCCCATACAGGCCATAAGAAACCAGCAAATAGAGATCACGTAAACAAACAGAAATCAGCAGAACTTAATGTGAGGCTGCAGACTTCTGCACAGTTTGATACCAGCCTCCCAACCTGCTAAAACAATATTGACCAGAGCTGTAGACCGCAGATTTCCCTCCTGCTACATTCTGCTTTCAGTTGCAGCCCTGTCAATTACTGCAGTCGGCATGTTCACCAATGATCCAGAGTGCTGCTTCCCAGAGTTCATTAACTGGTAGTTCGCCCCTAGGAACCCTGGTGTATGTGAGGCTGGCCAGCCGGAGTAAGTGGTACTCCGGGGTTAAAGATGTGCCAGCATGCCTTGTGCCTCTACCCGACTTGGCCTCAGTCTGCTGGGCCAGACCAGGTGCTCCACAGGGCTCCACAGAGTCTTCCATGTACGACTGAGTGACAGGTCAAGTAAGACAGGGAGGAAGGGAGAGAGAGAGACAGGGAGGAAGTGAGAGAGAGAGTGGTAGTAGAGTTGAGAGTGAGAGTGAGAGTGAAGAGTGAGAGGATGAGAGAGAGTGAGAGAGAGTGAGAGAGAGAGAGAGAGAGAGAGAGAGAGAGAGAGAGAGAAGAGACAGGGAGAGACAGGGAGAGACAGGAGTGTGAGAGGAGAGGAGAGGACAGGAGTGTGAGAGAGACAGGGAGTGGTGAGAGAGACAGGGAGTGAGTGTGAGGTGTACAGGAGTGAGAGAGTGACAGGGAGTGAGAGAGTGACAGGAGACAGGGAGTGAGAGAGAGACAGGAGACAGGGAGACAGGGAGACAGGGAGTGAGAGAGAGACAGGGAGACAGGAGACAGGGAGACAGGGAGTGAGAGAGAGACAGGAGTGAGAGAGAGAGTGAGTGAGAGAGATGAGAGAGAGAGTGAGTGAGAGATGAGTGAGAGTAGAGTGAGAGTGAGAGTGAGAGTGAGTGAGAGGAGTGAGAGTGATGAGAGTGAGAGTGAGTGAGAGTGATGAGTGAGAGTGAGTGAGAGTGAGTGGAGAGTGAGAGTGAGATGAGAGTGAGTGAGTGAGAGTGAGAGTGTAGAGTGAGAGTGAGTGAGAGTGAGAGTGAGAGTGAGAGTGAGTGAGAGTGAGAGTGAGAGTGAGATTAGAGAGAGGAGTGAGAGTGAGAGTTGAGTGAGATGAGTGAGAGTGAGAGAGAGTGAGTGAGAGTGAGAGAGAGAGAGTGAGTGAGAGTGAGAGAGAGTGAGAGAGGGTGAGTGAGAGTGAGAGAGAGAGAGTGAGTGAGAGTGAGTGTCTGATGAAATTAGAGGGGAGACAAACAATAGCCTGTTCTTCAACGATTATCTCCTGTTGAGTCATCCCTGATCAGCACACTGTGAGAGTAACTAAATGATATAAAAACTCAAAATAGCTTGTGAAAACATATCTAACCATTTTACTTTCTGAAGCTATTAAAGAATACATTAATACTTTTACAATCATGTGTCTTAATTTAACGTTTTTGAAATTAGTCATTGCTGTATTGCAGTGGTTAAATTCCAGCTAGGCTTTTAGCACTTGGTTGGGATGGTTATTTTTATTGGAGGTCATTTAAATAGCTGAATTAGAGAGTTATTTTGAGTGTTGTCTCCTTAGAACCTTCTTTTGGAAGTATTATGCTAACAGTGGCATTGAAGAGCCTACTGTAGATGGGACACCGCAGCTTTGAACTTCTCCAAGGCAGCGCTGCGATTAAGTTCTGAGATGGTCTCTCAGAACAAATGGAATAATTATTCTTGCTTAGGTCGCCATGTCAGCCATGTCAAGTTGTGAAACCTTGGAGAGTCTGATACTTAAAAAAATTGCTTTTCACTCTTTCTTTGCTACCAGACATGAAGGTGGACTAATGATCTACCTGTATTGTTGATGTAGTCAAAAACCACATCACCACCTTATTTAGTAAAAATTGGTTTCAAATATGAGTTTCAAAACTTTTATAACAATCAAAATTCTGCTGAGATAAGGTATTTTTCAGAATAAGGTGATGTTTAATGTTCAATTGTCATGGTATGTATTTCAATTTCAGTTTTTCTATCAACCCTGACGGCTCTCTTTTCGGCTGGCGCTGAGGAGCAAGTGTCAAAAGCTTGTTAGTTTGAAGCGTTATCATTTTAAAAATACTTGAGGTGTGTTCTTAAAAACAAGCGCAAAAGTGACATTATCATGCAGCGCTAATGAGAAGTTTTAAGTCCTCCCAAAATCAGGTCTTAATGGTAACACAGTTGATAATGGCATGTATTTTGAGAGTGTAGACTATCCAGCCATGATGCACAGTGCCCATGGAAGAGAGATGTGCCTTTTGTATTGGTGAATCTCGTATTTAGAAACAGTTGGCTTCCCCATAATCGAGGCTGGTTTAGCAGCAAAAAAAAAAGCAACAATATTACTGTTTGTCCCTCTTGAGCCACAATAGCAACAACATAGCCAGAAACACTTCCAAATAGTCCAAATAAATCTAAGATAAATCAAGTAATCTGTCATTAACTTTTAAGTTTTTGTGGAGGTGGTCTTAGTCACCAAATTTTACATATAGCTAAGGCATTTTATACAGTATTTCTCATTTGAAAAAAATGTCATTAAAACTAGTCGTCTCTTGTTGAATGACAACAAAGACTTTATGTTACCACTCCTACTTGGAGTAGTACTATTGAACAATCAACGACGAAGAGGCATAGACTTCGGCTACCAAAACTTCAACTTGCCGTTAAGAAAAAAATGTGTGTGCACAAACAGCTGAAAAAAATACCTGATACAGTGGTACAAAGTGCAGAATGTCAGCTTTAATTTGAAGGTATTTTCATCCATATCGGGTGAACGGTTTAGAAATTACAGCAATTTTTATACATAGTCCCCCCATTTTAAGGGACCAAAAGTATTGGGACAAATTCACATACAGTTGAAGTCGGAGGTTTACATACACTTATGTTGGAGTCATTAAAACCCGTTTTTCAACCCCTTGACAAATTTCTTGTTAACAAACTATAGTTTTGGCAAGTCGGTTAGGACATCTACTTTGTGCATGACACAAGTCATTTTTCCAACAATTGTTTAGAGACAGATTATTTCACTTATAATTCACTGTATCACAATTCGTGGCGTCAGAAGTTTACATCACTAGTTGACTGTTGCTTTAGACAGTTGGAAAAATTCCAGAAACTGATGCTGGCCTTAGAAGCTTCTGATAGGCTATTGCAATAATTTGAGTCAATTGAGTGTCCTGTGGATGTATTTCAAGGCTCTTCAACTCAGTGCCTCTTTGTTGACTCATGGGAAAATTCAAAAGAATCACCAAGACTCAGAAAATTGTAGGATCGAGAGTTGGTTATCTTGAAGACTGGTCATGCTGAAGGACCAGTTATCTGTACAACAAAGTACGCAAGTAAAAACACCATGGGATCCACCAGCCATCATAACGTCAGGCAGGAATGCGTTCTGTCTCTTTAAGCTGATTAACGTACCTTTGGTGGAAAAGTGGCAATCAATCCAGACAACAGCAAGGACTTGTGAAGATTGCTGGAGGAAAACATATACAAGTATGCTGTCCAAGTAAAACGAGTCTCATGTCGGTGGTCCTGAAAGGCGCTTCAGCAAGTCGAAGCCATGCTCACAGCCATAAAAGCAGACTGCGGTTTGCACTGCAATGGGGACAATTAAACGTACTTTGTGAGAAATGTCCTCTGGTCCATAGAAATGTTTGGCAATGAATGGCATCATTTGTTTGGAGAAAATTGGGGCAGGATTGCAGCCGAAGGAACACCATCCAACCGTGAAGCACAGGGGTGGCAGCATATAAGTTGTGGAGGGTGCTTAGTCTGCAGGAGGACTGAGTGCACTTCACTAACAGAATAGCATGGATCATGAGGTAAGGAGAAATTGTGGAGTATCTTGAAAGTGCAATATCTTCAGACATCAGTCAGACGAAGTTAAAGCTTGGGTCGAAATGGGATACTGTTCCGAATGGACAATGACCCAAGCACGACTTCACAAAGTTAGTGGGCAAAATGCTTAGGACAAGAAATGTCAATGTATTGAGTAGACAGCAAAAAGCCCTGACCGTCATATCTATGAAAAAAGTGTGGGTGGGAACTGAAAAGCATGTTGCGAGCAAGGTCCTACAAACTGACTCAGTTACACCCACATCCTGCTCTTAGCCAGAGGAATGGGCCAAATCCCCAACTTATTGTGGGAAGCTTGTGGAAGGCTACCCGAAACGTTTGACCCAAGTTAAACAATTTAAAGGTAATGCTACCAAATACTAATTGAGTGTATGTAAACTTCTGACCCACTGGGAATGTGATGAAAGAAATAAAAGCTGAAATAAATCATTCTCTCTACTATTATTCTGACATTTCACATTCTTAAAATAAAGTGGTGATCCTAACTGACCTAAAACAGGGAATCTTTACAAAGATTAAATGTCAAGAATTGTGAGTTTAAATGTATTTGGCTAATGTGTTTGTAAACTTCCAACTTCAACTGTGTATTAAAGTAGTAAAAAGTGAAATATTTTGGTCCCATATTCATAGCACACAATGACTATATCAAGCTTGTTATTTTTATTTGGTTGTGTTTCAGATCATTTTGTGCCCAATAGAAATCAATGGTAAATAGTGTAAAACAGAGTTTTGACTGGCCACTATTTAAAAGAGGATCCCAGCTATATTTATTGTTCAATTCTTAAAATGAAGCACATTAATCTGATTTACAACTGGTGTAGCCTACCTGGCATACTGAAAACGTAACTGCATGTAACCTCCATTCACTATTCAGTGTAGGCTACGGATTACATGTTTTTTTTTTGTGGACCAGATTCCATTTAGAATAGTCTGACGGGTGAGAATATTATCAAGTTCTTGTCAAATTGTTATCACGTGTCAGATTGTGAATGAGAGCTTTATGAAGTGTGCACGACCTGCACGAGAAACAGAGCCGAGCGCATGCCTTTCATGAGACTTTTTACCCACTGGGCACTCACTGGATGAATCAACGTTGCTTCCACGTTATTTCAATTAAATTATATTGAACCAATGTGGAATAGACGTTGAATTGATGTCTGTGCCCAGTCGCATCATGCAGCCATAGAACGTATTAGAAATCAAAACATATAGACTAAGGTTTGTATCTAAAGATGCATAACTAACTCTTAATGAAGCATATAGGAGGACCTGTTTCAAATAATAATAATAATAATTATTATTATTATTATTATTATTGTTAACTGCTCAACACAGAATGTGCACACTTCCTCAGAAATCTTCCTATTTTATTCAGCTATGTTCAATTATATTCTTCTTATTATAAAATATTATAAAATAATGCCACGGAACTCTAAGCAAATCGTGTCTGCTTAATGAACTAGTGTAGCCCACAGCCATATGGCATAGCCAGATTAGGACCTAACATAAGGGCAACTCAGAGTATGCTATTCTGTTCTTCTGATATAGACTACATTTCAAATCAAATTTTATTAGTCACATGCGCCAAATACAACAGGTAGACCTTACAGTGAGATGCTTACTTACGAGCCCCTAACCAGCAGTGCAGTTTCAAAAAATTCAGATAAGAATAAAAGATAAAAGTAACAAGTAATTAAAGAGGAGCAGTAAAAAATAACAATATATACAGGGGGGTGCCGGTACAGAGTCAATGTGTGGGGGCACCGGTTAGTTAGTATGTAAATGTAGATAGAGTTAATTAAAGTGACTATACATAGATGACAACAGAGAGTGGCAGTGGTGTGGAGGGGGGGGGGCAAATGTGAATAGTCTGGGTAGCCATTTGACTAGATATTCAGGAGTCTTATGGCTTGGGGGTAGAAGTTGTTTAGAAGCCTCTTGGACCTAGACTTGGCGCTCCGGTACCGCTGGTCGTGTGGTAGGAGAGAGAACAGTCTATGACTAGGGAGGCTGGAGACTTTGACAATTTTCAGGGCCTTCCTCTGACACCGCCTGGTATAGAGGTCATGGATGGCACGAAGCTTGGCCCCAGTGATGTACTGGGCCGTTCGCACAACCCTCTGTAGTGCCTTGCGGTTGGAGGCCGAGCAGTTGCCATACCAGGCAGTGATGCAACCAGTCAGATGCACTCGATGGTGCAGCTGTAGAACCTTTTGAGGATCTGAGGACCCATGCCAAGTCTTTTCAGTCTCCTAAGGGGGAATAGGTTTTGTCGTGCCCGCTTCATGACTGTCATGGTGCGCTTGGACCATGTTAGTTTGTTGGTGATGTGGACACCAAGGAACTTGAAGCTCTCTACATGCTCCACTGCAGTCCCGTCGATGAGAATGGGGGCGTACTCTGTCCTCTTTTTCCTGTAGTCCGCAATCAACTCCTTTGTCTAGATCACATTGAGGGAGAGGTTGTTATCCTGGCACCACACGGCCAGGTCTCTGACCTCCTCCCTATAGGTTGTTTCGTTGTTGTCGGGGATCAGGCCTACCACCGTTGTGTCATCGGCAAATTGAATGATGGTGTAGGAGTCGTGTCTGGCCGTGCAGTCATGAGTGAACAGGGAGTACAGGAGGGGGCTGAGCACGCACCCCTGAGGGGCCCCAGTGTTGAGGATAAGCGTGACGGATGTGTTGTTATCGACCCTTACCACCTGGGGGTGGCCCGTCAGGAAGTCAAGAATCCTGTTGCAGAGGGAGGTGTTTAGTCCCAGGGTCCTGAGCTTATTGATGAGCTTTGAGGGCACTATGGTGTTGAACACTGAGTTGTGGTCAATGAATAGCATTCTCACATAGGTGTTCCTTCTGTCCAGGTGGGAAAGGGCAGTGTGGAGTGCAATAGAGACTGCATCATCTGTGGATCTGTAAGGGCGGTACGCAAAATAGAGTGGGTCTGGGGTTTCTGGGATGATGGTGTTGATGTGAGCCATGACCAGCCTTTCAAAGCACTTCATGGCTACAGACGTGAGCGCTACGGGTCGGTAGTCATTTAGACAGATTACCTTAGTGTTCTTGGGCACAGACACTATGGTGGTCTGCTTAAAACATGTTGGTATTACAGACTCGGACAGGGAGAGGTTGAAAATGTCAGTGAAGACACTTGCTAGTTGGTCAGCGCATGCTCGCAGTACACGTCCTGGTAATCCGTCTGGCCCTGCGGCCTTGTGAATGTTGACCTGTCTAAAGGTCTTACTCACATCGGCTGTGGAGCGTGTGATCACACAGTCTTCTGGTAGAGCTGGTGCTCTCATGCATGTTTCAGTGTTATTTGCCTCGAAGCGAGCATAGAAGTAGTTTAGCTCGTCCGGTAGGCTCGTGTCACTGGGCAGCTCTCGGCTGTGCTTTCCATTGTAGTCTGTAATGGTTTGCAGGCTCTGTCACATCCGACGAGCGTCGGAGCCGGTGTAGTACGACTCAATCTTTGTCCTGTATTTATGCTTTGCCTGTTTGATGGTTCGTCGGAGGATATAGCGGGATTTCTTGTAAGCTTCCAGATTAAAGTCCCGCACCTTGAAAGCGGCAGCTCTAGCCTTTAGCAGTGCAGATGCTGCCTGTAATCCATGGATGCTGGTTGAGGTATGTACGTACGGTCACTGTGGGGACGACGTCATCGATGCACTTATTGATGAAGCCAATGACAGATGTGGTGTACTCCTCAATGCCATTGGAGGATTCCTGGAACATATTCCAGTCTGTGCTACAAAACAGTCCTGTAGCTTAGCATCTGCTTCATCTGACCACTTTTTTATTGATCGAGCCACTGGTGCTTCCTGCTTTAATTTTTGCTTGTAAGCGGGAATCAGGAGGATAGAATTATGGTCAGATTTGCCAAATGGAGGGCAAGGGAGAGTTTTGTATACATCTCTGTGTGTGGAGTATAGGTGGTCCAGAGTTCTTTTCCCTCTGGTTGCACATTTAACATGTTGATAGAAATTAGGTAAAAGTGATTTAAATTTCGCTGCATTAAAGTCCCCGGCTACTAGGAGCGCCACCTCTGGGTGAGCGTTTTCTTGTTTGCTTATGGCGGAATACAGCTCATTCAATGCTATCTTGGTCCCAGCCTCTGACTCTGGTGGTATGTAAACAGCTACAAAGAACATAGATGAGAACTCTCTCGGTAGGTAATGGGGTCTGCAGCTTATCATGAGAAACTCTACCTCAGGCGAGCAATGGCTCGAGACTTCCTTAGATATCGTGCACCAGCTGTTGTTTACAAAAATGCATAGACCGCCGCCCCTTGTCTTACCAGATGCCACTGTTCTATCCTGCCGGGTACATCGTATAACCAGTCAGCTGTATGTTGATATTGTCGTCGTTCAGCCACGACTCCGTGAAGCATAAGATGTTACAGTTTTTAATGTCCCGTTGGTAGTTTAATCTTCCCAATAACTCGTCCATTTTATCCATTTAATCCAAAGATTGCATGTTTGCGAGCAGAATTGAGGGGAGTGGGGGTTTATTCGATCGCCTCCTACTCCTCAGAAGGCAGCCCGTCTTCCGGCCTCTCTTTCTCTGCCTCCTCTTCACGCAGATCACTGGGGTCGGGGCCTGTTCCCGAGGGAGCCGTATATCTTCCGCCTCGGCTCATCAGAGTCGTGAAAGAAGAAAAAGGATTCTGCTAGCCCGTGGTGAGTAATCTCAGTTCTGATGTCTAGAAGTTATTTTCGGTCATAAGAGACGGTAGCGGCAACATTATGTACAAAAATAGTAAAAAAATAAGTTACAAACAACGCAGGTAAACGAGCAAAAAAACACAATTGTTTGGGTGCACGTAAAACGTCTGCCTTCTGCTCCTGCGCCATTTCTTCATATAATAAAGTTTCTTTAGACCAGCCTAAAATAAATAATGGATTTATTGTGAAGTAGGCTATATGAAATGGATTTATTTTATGTCAATTACCATGAGAGCGGCAGGTATTTGCATGCTATTTCCCGGCTGATAAAACATAATGATCGCCACAGCCCTACTCACACATACAATAGGGCCTACAATTCACAGGAGCCTCGTTGTTTTTGGGGGGGAGAACTGCGATGCGTAAAGACATGAACTGTATGCTAGGCTCATTGAAGCCAATTACAACAACGTTGACTGCCGACACTCCAAACATAGGCAATTGAGCAAACACTGGCATTTTATGGTTGCTATTACTTGCTACTGTAGCTTATGCTATTTAATAAACTGTAGTATTAATCCCCAATGGACCAGGACAAGGCACTCATAATTCCAGCTGTGAAAATAGCAAAAATATTTGTGACATATTACCCTACTGTCAGCTCTTAAATTTACCATTGCATTGGGTCTGTTAAAATGGGGCCCTAAGTATCCATTTCACATAAGATCCGTCAGCAAGTTCCTCATTACCCCAAGGTTCACATCTGCATGCCCTTATAGAGATTTTTTTCCTGCCGTTAGTGCAAACCTGAGAGACCTCGGAGGAGCCTTGATACATGGCAAATTGAACAACTAAGCAACCAAAGCCTTTACTTCTAAGTGAAAAACTCCATTAGCAGAATACGCTTCTCGTTGTTTGTGTCAGAATTTAATGCTGTTTTGATTTCCATCGCCATTATAATACTGAACTGAGAGCCACTTTTGAAGTGCCTTTGCTGGAAGTTGCAGATCTGACTGGCTGTGTTTGTGTGAGTTGCCGTGGGTGATTAATATGGCTGGGAAGTGAAAGGGAGCTAGTCTTCACACTGAGAATAAATCAGGAGGAGTCGGCAGGCAGGCACACTGAGAGGAGAGAAGTAAAGAACGGGAACCACCTACACATCTAATAACTTACCATCGCAGTGCTACGCTGCAACTTATCAAAGGGGGCTGTAGGTGACACCTTGCCAATCCACTCCCACACAACCTCCATTCATTTGCTGTTCAAAGGACAGATACAGTACATATACTGTCGGGCAAATGGTGTCTTTTCAGCTAATTTAGGAAACAGATTTTTACATTCAATACATAGAGAAACTGCTGCATTTAGATTAAGTAATCTAAACACGTAAATCATAAGTATGTATTCATTTAGTGAATGTTCTGGGCAACATCTTCTTGCAGGTTGACTGAGTCTCCCCAGGCAGGAAGACAACACAGCTATTAGGCATCCTCTTTCAGAGTAAAAGCCTTGTTCATTAGTTATAAATAATGGAATACGAGAGCAGAGGGTGTGGAAGGGACTGCTTCCATTGTTGGGCCACTCTGTGTACTTAATGAATAGCTCGAGCTAAGAGCCATTAACGTGGCCTGTAATGGACATCATGAGTTTCTCTCTGCCTCCTCAGGTCACTAAACAGAGCACTTCCATTTAGCAGTTTACACTGAGCTTGTTATGATCCGTTAGTATTCACACTCGATAAATGGCATTGTGATTGGACCCGTGGGTAGGATAAAATCGACAATCTACTCAACTGGTGAAGTAGAAGAAGAAAAAAAAGTCATGCTTTTCCTGCTGTGTGGAGCCATATCGTTGACTGGCGATGTAATCATGTTTTACTGAGGGGAGAGAGTTCTATTACATACATACATTTGTTTTTTAACGGTGTAAATATTCACTGATAATAACCTTCTAGGAGGCTATAGCAAATCATTTCCAGAAATATAGAACATTCAGAATTATTCTCTATGATCTCTCCATAGAATTAGGATTTTTATGGTTCACTATTCCTGGAAATTGTAGTACTGCTTTTCTAAGGCCAAGGGAAATCAAGCTGCAAGCAGCGTTCTTTACACTTCTTGATGTATTGAACGTGCATAGCACTCCGCCCTCCCTCCTCACCTCTTTCAAGTCACTTGACTAGGATCTAATATAAAGGTGCTGTGAGCAGCAGTTGGATTAGAACCTACAGTAAAAGGACATTAAATTCTCTCAACTCGGTCATCTCAGAGGAGGGAATAGCATTTACTTTACTGTTGACCTAATGCCTTATAGCTCTCACAGCCTTCTACCATCATCTTTAGCTATGAGTGATCACACAGCCTGGCTCATATCTCACTCACTCACTCCAGCAGTTGGATTAGAACCTACAGTAAAAGGACATTAAATTCTCTCAACTCGGTCATCTCAGAGGAGGGAATAGCATTTACTTTACTGTTGACCTAATGCCTTATAGCTCTCACAGCCTTCTACCATCATCTTTAGCTATGAGTGATCACACAGCCTGGCTCATATCTCACTCACTCACTCAAAAACGCATTAAAGTGCTTCATCTACCCCACTTTTTTATTGATCGGCCCTGTGCTTCCTGCTTTAAATTTGCTTGTTTAAGCGGGGGTATATCAGAGAGGATAGATTAGGTCAGATTGCCCAAAATGGAGGCAAGGGAGTTTTTTTGTATACATCCTGTGTGTGGAGGTAATAGGTGGTCAGAGTTCTTTTCCCTCTGGTTGCACATTACAATGTTGATAAGTAAGAAGTGATTTAACATTTCGCTGCATATAAGTCGGGCTACCTAGGACGCCACCTGGGTGGAGCGTTTTCTTGTTTTGCTTATGGCGAATACACTCATCAATGCTATCTTGGTCCCAGCCTCTGACCGTGGTGTATTAAACAAGCTACAAAACGAACTAGATGAGAACTCTCTCGGTAGGTAATGGGTCTGCAGTTATCATGAAACTCTAACCTCAGGCGAGCTATGGCTCGTAGCACTTCCTTAGCATATCGTGCACTCAGCTGTGTGTTTACAAAAAGCATAGACCGCCGCCCTTGTCCTTACCAGAGGCCACTGTTCTATCGCTGCCGGGTCCATCGTATAACCAGTCAGCTGTATGTTGGATATTGTTCGTCGTTCTAGCACGATCCTGAGCATAAAGTGTTACAGTTTTTAATGTCCCTTGGTCATGCTTATGCATCTTCGAATATGAACGTCATGTCTCTGATCCATTTAATCAAAGATTGCGATGTTTGCGAGCAGAATTGAGGGAGTGGGGTTATTCGATCGCCTCCTTACTCCTCAGAAGCAGCCGTCTTCCGGTCCTCTCTTTCTCTGCCTCCTCTTGCACGCAGAATCAACTGGGGTCGGGGCCTGTTCCGAGGGAGCCGTATATTCCGCCTCGCTCGTATCAGAGTCGTGAAAGAAGAAAAAGGAATCTGCAGCCGTGTGAGTAATCTCAGTTCTGATGTCTATAGAAGTTATTTTCAGGTATAGCAGACGGTACGGCACATGTATGTACAAATAATACGTAAAAAAATAAGTTACAATCAACGCAGGTAAACGAGCAAAAAAACAGCATTGTTTGGGTTGCAACGTAAATATAACGTCTGCCTTCTGTCTCCTGCGCCATTTCTTCATATAATAAGTTTCTTTAGACAGCCAAAATAAATTATGGATTTATTTGTGAAGTAGCGGCTTATGAACATGGATTTATTTTAATTCAATTAGCCATGAGCAAGCGGCAAAGGTATTTTGGCATGGCTATTTCCCCGGCTGATAAAACTAATGATCGCCACAGCCCTACTACACATACATATAGGCCTCCAATTCACAGGAGCCTCGTTGTTTTTTGGGGGCGAGAACGGCGGATGCGTAAAGACATGAACTGTATGCTAGAGTCATTGAAGCCAATTACAACACGTTGACTGCCGACACTGCCAAAACATAGGCAATTGAGCAAACACTGGCATTGTTAATGGTTTGCTATACTTGCTACTGTAGCTTATGCTATTTATAAACTGTAGTATTAATCCCAATGGACCAGGACAAGGCACTCATAATTCCAGCTGTGAAAATAGCAAAAAATATTTTGTGACATATTACCCCTACTGTCAGCTCTTAAATTTACCATTGCATTGGGTCTGTTAAATGGGGCCTCAAAAGTTATCCATTTCACATAAGATCCGTTCAGCAAGTTCCTCATTACCCCAAGGTTCAATCTGCATGCCCTTATAGAGATTTTTTCCTGCCGTTAGTGCAAACCTGAGAGACCTCGGAGGAGCCTTGATACATGGCAAATTGAACAACTAAGCAACCAAAGCCTTTACTTCTAAGTGAAAAACTCCATTAGCAGAATACGCTTCTCGTTGTTTGTGTCAGAATTTAATGCTGTTTTGATTTCCCATCGCCATTATAATACTGAACTGAGAGCCACTTTTGAAGTGCCTTTGCTGGAGAGTTGCAGATCTGACTGGCTGTGTTTGTGTGAGTTGCCGTGTGGTGATTATATGGCTGGGAAGTGAAAGGGAGCAGTCTTCACACTGAGAATAAATCAGGAGGAGTCGGCAGGCAGGCACACTGAGAGGAGAGAAGTAAAGAACGGGAACCAGCCCTACACATCTAATAACTTACCATCGCAGTGTACGCTGCAACTTATCAAAGGGGGGTAGGTGATACCTTGCCAATCACTCCACACAACCTCCATTCATTTTGCTGTTCAAAGGACAGATACGTACATATACTGTCGGGCAAATGGTGTCTTTTCAGCTAATTTTAGGAAACAGATTTTTTACATTCATAACATAGAGAAACTGCTGCATTTTAGATTAAAGTAATCTAAACACTTAAATCATAAGTATGTATTCATTTAGTGAATGTTCTGGGCAACATTTCTTGCAGGTTGACTGAGTCTCCCAGGCAGGAAGACAACACAGCTATTAGGCATCCTCTTTCAGAGTAAAAGCCCTTTCATTAGTTATAAATAATGGAATACGAAGAGCAGAGGGGTGTGGAAGGGACTGCTTCCATTGTTGGGCCACTCTGTGTACTTATGAATAGCTCGAGCTAAGAGCCATTAACGTGGCCTGTAATGGACATCATGGAGTTTCTCTCTGCTCCTCAGGGTTCACTAAAACAGAGCACTTCATTTAGCAGTTTACACTGAGCTTGTTATGATCCGTTAGTATTCACACTCGATAAATGGCATTGTGATTGGACACCGTGGGTAGGATAAATCGACAATCTACTCAACGGTGGTGAATGAGAGAGAAAAAAGTCAGCTTTTCCGCTGTGTGGAGCCATATCGTTGACTGGCGATGTAATCATGTTTTACTGAGGGGAGAGAGTTCTATTACATACATACATTTGTTTTTTAACGGTGTATAATATTCACTGATAAAACCTTCTAGGAGGCTATCAAATCATTTCCAGAAATATAGAACATTCAAGAATTATTCTCTATGATCTCTCCATAGAATTAGGATTTTTATGGTTCACTATTCCTGAAATTGTAGTACTGCTTTTCTAAGGCAAGGGAAATCAGCTGCAAGCAGCGTTCTTTACACTTCTTGATGTATTGAACGGGCATGAGCACTGCTCTGTTACGCGCTCCCTCCTCACCTCTCTCAAGTCACTTGACTAGGATCTAATATAAAGGTGTGTAGCAGCAGTTGGATTAGAACCTACAGTAAAAGGACATTAAATTCTCTCAACTCGGTCATCTCAGAGGAGGGAATAGCATTTACTTTATTGTTGACCTAATGCCTTATAGCTCTCCACAGCCTTCTACCATCATCTTTAGCTATGATGATTCACACGCCTGGCTCATATCTCACTCACTCACTCCTCCTCTCTCTCTCTCTCTCTCTCTCTCTCTCTGCTCTCTCTCTCTCTCTTCTCTCTCTCTCTCTCTCTCTCTCTCTCTCTCTCTCTCTCTCTCTCTCTCTCTCTCTCTCTCTCTCTTCTCCTCTCTCTTCTCTCTCTCTCTCTCTCTCTCTCTCTCTCTCTCTCTCTCTCTCTCTCTCTCTCTCTCTCACCTCTCTCTGCCTATCCTCTCTACCGGGGGCTACGTCTCCTTACTCTCCCTCTCTTCTCTCTCTCTCTTCTCTCTCGTCTCTCTACTCTACCTACTGCTCTATGCTCCTCTACCCCT